>NC_084614.1:46272002-46312002 GCF_033978795.1 Nerophis ophidion
GAGTGGTCCAAAGTTATGTTTTCAGATGAAAGTAAATTTTGTATCTCCTTTGGAAATCAAGGTCCCAGAGTCTGGAGGAAGACAGGAGAGGCACAGAATCCACGTTGCCTGAAGTCCAGTGTCAAATTTCCACAATCGGTAATGGTCTGGGGTGCCATGTCATCTGCTGGTGTTGGTCCACTGTGTTTCCTGAGGTCTAGGGTCAATGCAGCAGTCTACCAGGAAGTTTTAGAACACTTTATGCTGCCTGCCAAGGACCAATTTTATGGAGGTGAAGATTTCATTTTCCAACATGACTTGGCACCTGCACACAGTGCCAAATCTACCAGTACCTGGTTTAAGGACCATGGTATCCCTGTTCTTGATTGGCCTGCAAACTCACCTGACCTTAACCCCATAGAAAACCTATGGGGTATTGTTAAGCGGAAGATGCGAGATGCCAGACCCAACAATGCTGAAGAGCTGAAGGCCACTATTAAAGCAACCTGGGATCTCATAACACCTGAGTAGTGCAACAGACTGGTCGACTCCATGCCACGCCTTATTGCTGCAACAATTCAAGCAAAACGAGCTGCAACTAAGTATTGATTGCCGTACATGCTGAAACTTTCCATGTTCATACTTTTCAGTTGGCCCACATTTCCAAAAAATATTTTTTGGTACTAGTCGTAACTAATATTTTAATTTTCTGAGATACTGAATTTGGGATTTTCAGTAATTGTCAGTAATAATCATCAAAATTTAAAGAATTAAACATTTCAAATATATCACTATGTGTGTAATGAATTGATATAATATATAAGTTTCACAATGTGAATATAATTACTGAAATAAATCAACTTTTTCATGATATTCTAATAATATGAATTAGTACTGTACTATATATATATATATATAGTACAGGCCAAAAGTTTGGACACCTTCTACTTTCTATCCATTTTCTTTAGTTTCATGTCTATTTACATTGTAGATTGTCACTGGGGACGGCGTTGCGAAGTTGGTAGAGTGGCTGTGCCAGCAATCTGAGGGTTACGGATTCAATCCCCACCTTCTACCAACCTAGTCATGTTCGTTGTGTCCTTGGACAAGACACTTCACCCTTGCTCCTGATGTGTCTTGTTGAGGCCCCTTGCATGGCAGCTCCTACCGTCAGTGTGTGAATGTGTGTGTGAATGGGCGAATGTGGAAAAACTGGAAAAGCGCTTTGGGCTCCTTAAAAAGGGGTAGAAAAGCGCTATACAAGTACAACCCATTTACCATTTGAAGGCATCAAAATATAATGTAAAAAAATAATATAAAACATGTTTTCAGTTATGTTACCTTTTTTGTAAAATACTGTGGAGGGACGGAGCCGAGGAGCCGACAGCAGGCTCGGACAAACGATGATCCGGCCCAAAATGGCGGCGAGAAGGCGGAGCATGCAGCGAAGTAGAGAGGCGGGGCGCACTCCAAGCGACGCTGCAGCCAGCCGAGTCAGGTGCGTAAACTACACACCTGTTCTCAATCCCATCATCTTCTGCTGCGAAGGAGGATCACTCGGGGAAGAAGTAGGAGAGAAGACCACGGCGAACGACGACCACGATCACGACGAGAGAGACCCCGAGCAAGATGAGCCCCCGCAGCAGACGCAGACACCGGCCACCGAAAGGTGTGCCGCGACCAGCAGGAAGAGCCCGCGCGCTAGAAAGTGGCGCGACCGAATGGCCAGAAGACGAAAGGTTTATTGAAAGAATAAACACAAGTCAAACCTGCTATGATGCGTCATGTATCGATCGGCACTGCAACCCACACGATCCGGGTTGGAGACCCGTCACAAGTACATAAATCCACATGTGTTCATTCATGTTTTGCTGCCTTCAGTGACAATCTACAATGTAAATAGCCATGGAAATAGAGAACACGCATTGAATGAGGTGTGTCTAAACTTTTGACACGTACTGTACAAACGCATAACCCTTCAAGCTAATTGTTTTATGCGCATTCTCTATGTTTTGTATTATTGCATTATTTTTTCACAAACCAGTTCAGGCACCACTTAAGCTATTACAAACTCGCATGTCAATATTTGGCGTAACACCAGGATGCGGAGATTTGAAGCAACGGGCAGGTAAAAAAGAGCAAAAGACACCAGGGACATTGGTCACTCTAGACCAGTGGTTCTCAACCTTTTTTCAGTGATGTACCCCCTGAGAACATTTTTTTAATTCACGTACCCCTTAATCAAAGCAAAGCCTTTTTGGTTGAAAAAAGAGATAAAGAAGTAAAATACAGCACTATGTCATCAGTTTCTGATTTATTAAATTGTATAAAAGTGCAAAATATTGCTCATGTGTAGTGGTCTTTCTTGAACTATTTGGGAAAAAAAGATGTACAAATAACTAAAAACTTGTTGAAAAATAAACAAGTGATTCAATTATAAATAAAGATTTCTACACATAGAAGTAATCATCAACTTAAAGTGCCGTCTTTGTGGATTGTAATAGAGATCCATCTAGATTCATGAACTTAATTCTTAACATTTCTTCACAAAAAAATTAATCTTTAACATCAATATTTATGGAACATGTCCACAAAAAATCTAGCTGTCAACACTGAATATTGCATCGTTGTATTTCTTTTCACAGTTTATGAACTTACATTCATATTTTGTTGAAGTATTAATCATTAAATATATTTATAAAGGACTTTTGAATTGTTGCTATTTTTATGATATTTATTAAAAAATCTCACGTACCCTTTGGCATACCTTCAAGTAAACCCAGGGGTACACGTACCCCCATTTGAGAACCACTGCACTAGACAAACAAACTAGAGTTGCAGGAAGGCAACACTGACAGATAAACCCTCCCCATTAATGATCAGAGGCTTGTAAGTCCCCTGATCACTAATCAAGAGCAGGCGTGGAGAACAGCAGTCAGAAACAGTGGTGAAGTCACTGCAAAAAAAAATCAAACAGGAAGTGGAATAAAAAAACAGAGCTAGACAGAAAGAAAATGCTTAATAAAAGGAAAACAAGAAAAAAAAAAACAAGAACTGTCACGCAGATGATCAGTTTTTAGAGCACCAATTTGGTGCTGATATTGGTTAAAATTTTAACAACACCCATTCCTACTGTCGGATACACATTAAACATGGAATTAGGAAACTAACTTGAAGTTCCACTGCAGAGAAAATGGCAACATTTCTGCCAGCCTGGACAATCTATGTCCCAGTCACAGTCGCCGCCACTGGAATGAGAGCCATTGGCTGCCGGACAAGATCCGGGTTTGCTTGTGAACTCCTCGGTCCGGTTTAGAGCTATATTCAGAGAAAGCAACATCTTACAAGTGACATCATCAGTCAACCATTGATGCGGCGCACTTACGCAGGGCACAGTAGCTTCCCACTTGCACGTAACCATGGCAACATCTGGTCACCGGCGCCGTCACTCTGCGCGGTACTCCGTCAGGTGAACTATTCTGTAAGTTTCACTGTACATGTCGTCCAGGACAACCAGCCTCCGCAAGGTTTTGTCGCGACATAAGGAACCTCCCGCAAGACAAGGGAACTCACAGTGAGGGTCCGATTGTACGAACAAAGATGGTAGCCAGATGGAGAGAGGCCTTTTCCTACAGTGAAATAACACTGTTTGGTTTTAGGCACAAATGATCAATGACTAATGTCATAAATGAGTCATACCTGCATCTTGTTGTCCAGTACAAAGAGCCAGGAGGGCCAACAGGGTCCAAACGATGAGCATCCAACGCATTTTCGTCATCATTTAAGTCATTCATTTAACGGCAACATCTTAGGCGCTTGTTTTCTCTGCTGGGTTATGCTGAGTCACTGGATAGATGTACTGAAATACTCAATCCTTAGGGGGGATTCTTGCTCCCCCGCCTCCTTCAGTTGCTTCTTAATCATGGATGAGAAAAACACAGCAGCGAACATGTTTATGATGTGTTGGACTTGCAAAATATTCTCATGTGTGTGGTCAATACAGAGCAGCCAAAAATGGTGAATAAGTAAGAGTACCGTTACTTTAGAGTAGTCTTTATTTATTTTTTTCGACATGCCCCTCCTTGGAGACACCAACACCATATCATGCCCGCCCCACTAGGGCTGGGCGATACATAGAGTTTGTATGATATATTTTTAAACAAGATATGAATTAAAAAAATATAATATCGATATAATTTATTTCACGTTAAAATGACCAAACGCTGCTTATTTGTTGGGTTCCTTGTTCTCTCCCGCTTCCCACCCCATCTCATGGGCTACTAAACTCCTCCCCTTCCTCCTTCCAAGACATGCTTGCACGTATAAGAACATCCATGATTGGTTGGTTGTTTACTACATGCTTGCCAACCTTGAGACCTCCGAATTCGGGAGATGGGGTGTGCGTGTGTGTGTATGTGTGTGTGTGTGTGTGTGTGTGTGTGTGTGTGTGTGTGTGTGTGTGTGTGTGTGTGTGTGCGTGTGTGTGTGTGTGTGTGTGTGTGCGTGTGTGTGTGCGTGTGTGTGTGTGTGTGTGTGTGTGTGTGTGTGTGTGTGTGTGTGTGTGTGTTGAGGTGGGGGGGCAGAGGGGGGTATATATTTTCAAGAATTTCTGATATATATATATAATATATATATATATATATATATATATATATATACACATAATACCTTCATGAATGAGTATATCCGTTCGGCCACCGTGTTCAATGGAGAAGTCTGATCTACAAAATTTGCAGGCAGCATACCCCTTCCCCTTCGAGCTGTCCTGGATGAACTGAAATTATTTTGTTCCGATCATTTTGGAACTTGCAAGCGCACTTCTTCTTCTTACTCCTCATCGCCATGTCTCTTCTTCGTTCTTCTGCTTCGTCTCTGTTAAGTTTTTGGACTATTTGCTGTAGTTTTGAAGCAATGCATGATGATGTGTCAGTGTATTAACATGCCGGCTAGAATAAACACGCGCTTGTCACGTGTGGCGGGTCGGGTCGAGGTTTGTTCTCTTGGAATGCAGGACGGACAGCTACGGACGACAGCATGAGGTAGGAGATGATTATTTAATCATACAAGTACCAAAAAGACAGAATCAAACAAAGGAAAAACGTGCCTATCGCACGGAAAGCTAAGGTAACAACTTAGCATAGAATCAAGAACAAAAATACACCAAAGTGACAGTTGCATCCCGCAAATCAATGAAGCCAACCCGACTGTGGTGAGCAACGTGAATAAATAGCTCTCTGATTAGTGCTCAACAGCAGGTGAACATGCCGAGCACTAATCAGAGGCAGGTGAAACCAATTAGCACCCATGGTAACCAAAACAAACACCCAAAGTGCACAAAACAGGAACTAAGGGAGTCCAAAACTAACAGAACAAAACATGATCCAGACCACGGATCATGACAGCGCTGAGAAATAGCTCCGTGCCTGCCTACTTTATGGGTTATAGTTAAACCTGTGGATAACGGAAACATATATTAATCTCCTTTTCAGGTGAGAGAGGACGCTAAAGGCAGTGCCTTTAAGGCACGCCCCCAATATTGTTGGCCGGGTGGAAATCGAGAGAAATTCGGGAGCATGGTTATTTTTGGGAGGGGCGCTGAAATTCGGGAGTCTCCCGGGAAAATCGGGAGGGTCGTTAAGTATGGTTTACTATGATGATTATCGATTGGTTGAGATTAGAGCAAAGCATTAGGAACAAGCCAATCAGAGGCAAGATAGGGTGGGTCATGGAACCAGGGAGAGAAATCACAACATACATCCCAAATGACAACAAAAGAGTCGGGGAAGAGAAGAGGGAATTTTCAAGCGAGCGATTTATAGTTTTATAAAAAACTAGTGGAAAATTTCATAGGGATTCTCTTCTTTAGATGTTTCTTTTGGCGATGTAAACGACGTCCAGGAAACCCACGATGCGTCTACTTGGCCACATTTGTGCAAATGTATGTGTCTGGATAAAACATTCATTTGAGTTGTTTACCATGTAAACCCAAATTATGACTGTTCTCCAGTTGCATATTTTGCATGAGAAGCCCTGTCAAAAATGTATGCCGAAATGAGGGGGATCATAGATATCCTTTTTTTATTTTCCATCCATTTTGTACCGCTTATTCCCTTTGGGGTTGCGGGGGGCGCTGGTGCCTATCTCAGCTACAATCGGGCAGAAAGCAGGGTACACCCTGGACAAGTCGCCACCTCATCACTACTCAGGACCTTCGTACTGTGAGGCAAACGCACTAAACCCTCTTCCACCGTGAAGCCCGAGATCATAGATGGATCATTTTATTTATGTTATGTAATTCTGTGCTGATTGTACAGTTTGTTTTCTGTGCTATTAATACCCATCTTGACTAACTGGTCAATAAAAGTGCCACTGACTGTTTACAGGACAGTTGTCCTTCAGTTCCATTTCAGTGAATATCGCTCAAAAATGAATATCTTTGTATGCATACTTTTACTGGAAACTATATCGAGATATATATCGAATATCGACTTAAAGTAAAAATAAATCGAGATATACTTTTCCGTCCATATAGCCCAGCCCTACGCCCCACTATATAAGAAGTACCGGTCTAATGGTTAGACAACTTTAAAGGACATCTGTATTTCATGTATGCAAGCATGTTTTAGCACAACCAATAAAGGGCAAACAAGATACTTCATCATATTTCCTGGTTGAGCCTGTTGATTAATTTGAGCAGTGCTGCCACCTAGCTGGAGGCTAATGTATCGTTCAAGAATGAAAAAAGACACAATACTGAAAGTCTCTCGGCATTTAGGCTCCCCATGACCCAGAGGGGCCCGCCCCACTATTTAAGAATAGAAATAAGCTTTGTTGTTCGGGCCTTGTCCCAGTGTACCAACATCTCATCTACCCTCTGTTTGCCTGCAGTGCAGCCATTTTGTGCCAGGCAACATATCCATTGTGGTCAGTCAGCACTGCAATGTTGTCTTTTGCTCGTGGGGTTTTTAGCCATTTTACAAAATTGTTAAGGTTTTGCCATCTTAATGTGTCCGAAAGAAAGCAATGGAAAAGTGATGTTGTGGTTTGAAACATTCAGAAAGGATCCACAGCGTTGTCGAGACTCCCTCCAAATCACCCACTTTCTTTGGCTATTCTCGTTTACATTGTTCCTTATGGAAAAAATTGCTTTAATATACAAACCAACTATGTTTTAAATTGAGGTTCCACTTTATTACTGAGAGTGTTCCAATCTGGGTCTGTTTCAGCCCCAAAAAAATGTCTCTCATCCATAATTTCCAATACAAGCAAACCTGCATCGTGTATACTTGAATAATTCTGGATAGCCAGTAAACATCTAAATTTCTTCCAATAAACACACAAGGTTGGTCTTTTCTTCTATTTTAGTCAAGTCATTTACAAAGGGAAACATTTGTAATAGGTGCCCTTCATTGAACAATATTGTAGTCTAAAACAGCACCTACTTATCAAATAATTGTAGTTGAATATTACTTACACATACAAAGTCCTTTCACTTGATCAAACCTTTGCTAAAATTTGTCACTACAAAATAATAAATGTATGGTTCTTGCTGATGTCCTGATGGACAACACTCAATGCTTCAATATCAGTATGGTATCGAAAGTGAAAAACTTTTCTGAGGACAACCATACATTACACTCTTTTTAGAGTAGTCTTTTCTAATAACTGCCAGGTCTTGTTTTATTTTTGATTTGTTTAATTGCGATGTATCTTGCTCTTTGTATTGTTTCCTGCTAGAGCAGTAAGTGTGTCAACACCCAGGGAGATGTGCTGAGAAGAGAGAAGCCATGGAGCGTCCCCAAAGATGAGCTTTCCACGCAGGTAACCATGGCAGTACCAGCCTCCTTGCGTATACTGTACACTGGATGTCATATGAAGAAGGATTTTGTCATTAAACCCATAAAAAATATGTCATTATGTGTGATTAAAACAATTCAGAACCTTCATACACCGACTGATTTCTGCATCAGAGAGAAGATAATGTTCTTTAATAAAATGAGCCTAATTAAACATGCTCCTATCCTAGGGTTTTGATTGATTGATTGATACTTTTATTAGTAGATTGCACAGTTCATTACATGTGTTACCACTAAATGGTAACACCCGAATAAGTTTTTCAACTTGTTTAAGTCGGGGTCCACATTAATCAATTCATGGTATTTCATTAGGATGCCAGATGAACGGTGCAGACTAAAATTAATGTTGTGCAATCTTTCAAACCAGTGCTGAGGTAGAGTTTTCTGATCATACATAAGGAAAATGAAGACTGTGCCACGCCTTATTGTGTCACATGGCGGTTGCTCGGTTGTGTTGCTGAGAGGGGCAGGCCTGTCAGCGAGGTAAACATATTTTCTCCACTGATGTTATAACAAGCATACTATTGTAATTGTCCCTCCCTACAGGATTTCAATGGTTTCTTGTATAAGTTAAAGTACCAGTGATTGTCACACAAACACTAGGTGCGGCAAAATTATTTCCTGCATTTGACACATCACCTTTGATCACCCCCTGGGAGGTGAGGGAGCAGTAAGCAGCAGCGGTGGCTATGCCCGGGAATAATTTTTGGTGATTTAACCCCCAATTACAACCCTTGATGCTGAGTGCCAAGCAGGGAGTTAATGGATCCCATTTTTATAGTCTTTGGTATGACTCATTTAGTGTGATTTATGCGGCCAAAAATTTATTGATTTCAGTGTCCTTCACAGAAAAAATGTTTTGTAATCCATAGAAATATTTTCAACCAAAAAGAACAACCTTTTGCAACCCAGAAAAATATTTCTGACCAAATAAATTTTTTGCAACCAAGTAAAAGATTTGCAACCAAAATGTGACACTTTGCATGCCCTCTGACGTGTTTATTTTTGCTACTCCTAATCTTGTTTCTTGTTTCCTTCCTTACTGGAGATGGGCAGAGCCACGGCCCACACCTGCTTGCCATTATTGGTCTATACCAAATTTAAGGTAGAGGCGTGGGATTGTTGCTACTGTAGGATTTACTGCCCCGTGCTAAGTGTCACTGTTTTTGCTGTTATTCTAACTAATAATATCGCGTGGCTTTTCTTATATTTTTTTTTTCATTTGTGTGCCACTAGTTGTTTCATGTCTGTTTATACTTTTTGCCGATACCCTGACACCTCCCTTGTTGTCTTCCCCAGTTGACATTCCTGATACGTCTTTGGAAGACTACTTATATTTGGTATATGCTTCATGGCTGTTATTAAAATATTTTGACTGCAACAACACCCCTGTTCTGCATTTAAGGTTCCAAAACTGAACAAAAGATAACACAAATTATATATATATATATATGTATATGTATATGTATATGTATATGTATATGTATATATATATATATATATATATATATATATATATATATATATATATATATGTATATGTATATATATATATATATATATATATATATATATATATGTATATGTATATATATATATATATATATATATATATATATATATATATATATATATATATATATATATATATATATATGTGACGTGCAGTCAGGGGAGGCGGGGCCTCACGTGCCATCATGGAAAGAAAAAAAATGTAAAAAGAAAAAAAATATATAAAATTGTTATATGTATCCAGTGATTATACTTTATAAAGTTATTTTCCATTTAACTTCACCAGTTTTAGATTATTTTTATTCAAAATCGCAGAATTTTCACATTTGCCGTTCAAATACTGAGAAGAGACTTGCGGTGAGTCAGCAGCCAATTGAGCCTCCCCATGGATTGCGCAATGACTCGGCTAACTGCTGGCTGCTGTGCAGTGAGACCGTATTGCTATATGAATTATATTATACATTTCCATAGTTTAGTTAGTTGAGGTGTATAATATACAGTGTATTTTGTCAACAACTGTGTAACATATTTCTTGTGCTGGACAATCATAAATCGGTTGCGAAGACGCACTATGTGAGGCACCTGTTCTCCCGCCTCCTGGTGGTAGAGGGTGCTAGTGATCCCAGTGATCATTCTTGCGAATACTATGCGGCAGAAGAAGTGACAACAAGCTACAGTTAGCAAGTAAAGTGCAGCGGCAGCGATCGTATATTTTTTCCTCTTTTAACATGGATGATTACATATCTAAAATAAAACTGTTTTCTAAACTGGACTTTCAATCGAAGCAGGAGGTAATAATTAAAGGAAGACCAACGCCGGAGCTAAAAGGTCTGCTTCAGACAGTGATTTCCATCAAGACAGAGAGACTTTTAAAACCGAAGAAAGATAAGGAAGACTTCTATAAACAAGTTATCGATGCTTTTGTTCAGAAAGAGCGGCGCATGGACTTCATTTATAAGTAAAGGTAAGACCATAATAACGTTTTTTAATCAAATGTGCTTTTTTGTATGCTACAGTTTGTATGTGTAAATAATGCTGGTATAAGCTTTAAAACATAACCCGTTAACTACTGCCAATCAAATGGTGAATAAGATACTCTTCAGGGTTCATATGTTTATAAATCTGACTGTGCACTTCAGTGCCTCACCAGCCATGAACTTCACCGCACGTCACTGATATATATATATATATATATATATATATATATATATATATATATATATATATATATATATATATATATATATATATATATATATATATATATATATATATAAAATGATAAATGATAAATGGGTTGTACTTGTATAGCGCTTTTCTACCTTCAAGGTACTCAAAGCGCTTTGACACTACTTCCACATTTACCCATTCACACACTGATGGAGGGAGCTGCCATGCAAGGCGCTAACCAGCACCCATCAGGAGCAAGGGTGAAGTGTCTTGCTCAGGACACAACGGACGTGACGAGGTTGGTACTAGGTGGGATTTGAACCAGGGACCCTCGGGTTGCGCACAGCTACTCTCCCACTGCGCCACGCCGTCCCATGACGGATGACGCATTTACTTCCGGGGTCACGTTTCCTCTCATGTCATCCCATAGCTTGTGTTTGTAAACTGTTTTTTTTTTTTTTTTTTTATAATATAGCGTTAACAAAACGACTGTATTTTTATAATACAGCACCATATTTTTACAATACAGCGCTATATTTCCACAATATAGCGTTAACAAAACGTCTGTATTAATCATGACCCCAGAAGTAAAGGGGGGGGGAAGGTTCCCGTAGGGGGGAAGAAACTTAGCGTGACAGCGTGTTCTTTCTGATGTCACTTCCTGTGTGGGGCACGGTCTTTCTGGCGTCACTTCCTCTCCGAACTCACTTTTTGAACGATCAATGAGTCCATACAAAGCCAAGAGCCAAAGATTCAAGAAATACACGGCCCACCCACCCATGCAAAAAAAAATGTCCGAGGAGGAGGACCTTAAACGATGGGTTAGTGTGGCTGACACGGGGCTTAGGCTAAACAATTATTCGTTTAAGGAGTTATCCGGTGTTGTACCGAAATCTGTTACCCATATATATATATATACAGTATATATATATATATATATATATATATATATATATATATATATATATATATATATATATATATATATATATATATTTATATATATATATATATATACATATATATATATATATATGTATGTATGTATATATATATGTGTATGTTTGTATATATATATATATATGTATATATATATATATATATATGTATGTATATATATATATATATGTGGGTGTGTATATATATATACATACACATATATAAATATATATATTTTTTTTTTCATATGGCCTACATAGTTCGACTTTAATAAATACCAGCCATGTTTAGCATCTCTCCAGAGATGCTAAACATGGCTGTCTAAGAATGTTCTTCAAGGAAGAATGGCAGAGGATACTCAGCTTTTTTTATATATATATATATATATATATATATATATATATATATATATATATATATATATATATATATATATATATATATATATATACATACATATATATATACCTACCATTGTAGCATATGTTGCTACTATGGTATATTGTTACTATGGTACATTTTTAGTATACTTTATACCTGCATTGTCCTTTCCATCCTTTGTAACTGAGTGTGGCACAATGTTCCCCTTGTGGATCAATAAAGTGTGCCTAAGTCTAAGTGTAAGTCGAAGTCACTCATGTCTGTATTCATTTTATTTCATTTTTGAAATAAAACTTGGTTAAAATAATTTAGTACTTTTTGAGCACATCAACTTTACTGTGTTAATGATCATCGTGATATGAAATGTTCATATTGTTACATTGCTACTAGGGTTGTATGGTACACCGGTATTACTATAGTACAGCGATACTAACAAATTATATTCGGTATTATACCGCCTCTGAAAAATCACGTTGTGTCATTGCTGGTTTAGGAGCAGACGAGCATGTTCGGTAGCGCAAATAGTACCTACAGAAAAACTAACGATAAAGATGACGTTTTAACAATGAAACACCCTCAGGAAGAAGTGCTTTAAGACATGGCTAGCTAGCTAGCAACTTAAGTCCAGCCGCTGTCGGCAGTGTTGTAGATACTTCTAAATCACTAATCCTCATCTCCATGGCGACAAATAAAGTACGTTTCTTACAAGTATCATCTCTGCAGGACAAGGAATAGCTAATCATGCTTCACTACACACCGTAGTTCACCAGCTTCATAATGTAAACAAACACCATGGGTGAATCTAAACCTGACATCCACTGTAATGATACCAAGTACAAGAGCGTATCTAGTCGATACTACAATGATTATGTCTATCTTTTTGCATCACAACATCTTCATTCATTTTTTAAAAATGTATATTATGTTTATAAACTCAGGAAATATGTCCCTGGACACATGACGACTTTGAATATGACCAATGTATGATCCTGTAACGACTTGGTATCGGATTGATACCCAAATTTGTGGTATCATCCGAAAATAATGTAAATTATCCAAACAACAGAAGAATAAATGATTATTGCATTTTAACAGAGGTGTAGATAGACCATGTTAAAAGACAAAGTAAGCAGATATTAACAGTAAATTAACAAGTAGAAGAATAATAATGTCCTTAATAATTTTTACAAAAATAATAGACTGGAAAATGACCCAATATGTTACTGCATATATCAGCAGACTAATTAGGAGACTTTGTTTGTTTACTCACTACTAAAAGACTAGCTGTCTTATATGTTCACAATTTTATTTAAGGACAAACTTGCAATAATAAACATATGTTTAATGTACCCTAAGATTGTTTGTTAAAATAAAGACAATAATACATTTTTTGTGGTCCCCTTTAATTAGAAAAGTATCGAAAAGTACCGAAAAGTTTCGAAATAATTTTGGTACCAAAATATTGGTATCGGGACAACACTAATTCCTACTATAGTTTCTCTTGTTATATTCTTATTTTACTGTTATATTTTTTTATTCCCATTGTTGCTTTTTATTTTTATTCTTATTGCAATATTTCTCTATTTTGTTTCCATTTAAACCCCCATTATTTACTTTTTTATACTGATCTCAACTCTGTACACTGCTGCTGGAATTCTAATTTTCCTGAAGGAACTCTCCTGAATGAATCAATAAAGTAATATTTATCCATCTATCCATCCATCTATCCATCTATCCATCTATCCATCCATCTATCCATCTATCCATCTATCCATCTATCCATCTATCTATCTATCTCAGGGGTCACCAACCTTTTTGACAACAAGAGCTCCTTCTTGGGTACTGATTAATGCGAAAGGCTACCAGTTTGATACACACTTAAATAAATGGCCAGAAATGGGCAATTTGCTCAATTTACCTTTAATAAATCTCTCTCTCTCTCTCTCTCTCTCTCTCTCTCTCTCTCTCTCTCTCTCTCTCTCTCTCTCTCTCTCTCTCTCTATATATATATATATATATATATATATTTATATATATATGGGTATTTCTGTCTGTCATTCAGTCGTTCATTTTTTTCCTTTTAAGGGAGGTTTTTTGTAGAGAATAAATGATGAAAAAAACACTTAATTGAACGGTTTATAAGAGGAGAAAACACACAAAAAAAAAGAAAACTGAATTTTGAAACATAGTTTATCTTCAATTTCGACTCTTTAAAATTCAAAATTCTACCGAAAAAAATTAGGAGATAAACTAACTAATTCGAATCTTTTTGAAAAAATAAAAATTTATGGAATATCATTAGTAATTTTTCCTGATTAAGATTAATTTTAGAATTTTGATGACATGGTTTAAATACCTTTAAATCCAATCTGCACTGTTAGAATATTTAACAAATTGAACCAAGCTATATTTCTAACAAAGACAAATCATTATTTCTTCTAGATTTCCCAGATAATAATGTTAAAAGAAATTCAAAAGACTTTGAAATAAGATTTAAATCTGATTCTACAGATTTTCTAGATTTGCCAGAATATTTTTTTTAATTTTAATCATAATAATAATTTGAAGAAATATTTCACAAATATTCTTCGGCGGAAAAACAGAAGCTAAAATGAAGAATTAAATTAAAATGTGTGAATGTGAGTGTGAATGTTGTCTATTTGTGTTGGCCCTGCGATGAGGTGGCGACTTGTCCAGGGTGTACCCCGCCTTACGCCCGATTGTAGCTGAGATAGGCACCAGCGCCCCCCGCGACCCCAAAAGGGAATAAGCGGTAGAAAATGGATGGATGGTACTTATTATTCTTTACAATAAAAAAATAAAATTACTTAAACATTGATTTAAATGGTCAGGAAAGAAGAGGAAGGAATTTAAAAGGTAAAAAGGTATATGTGTTTAAAAATCCTAAAATCATTTTTAAGGTTGTATTTTTTCTCTAAAGTTGTCTTTCTGAAAGTTATAAGAAGCAAAGTAAAAAAGTAAATGAATGAATGAATGAATGAAATAAGTTTATTTTTGTCATATAATCAATCAAATCAAATAAATCAACCATTGTGTTTAGATGAATTTATTTAAACAAGTGAAGACCAAGTCTTTAAAATATTTTCTTGGACTTTCAAATTCTATTTGAGTTTTGTCTCTCTTAGAATTAAAAATGTCGAGCAAAGCGAGACCAGCTTGCTAGTAAATAAATACAATTTAAAAAATAGAGGCAGCTCACTGGTAAGTGCTGCTATTTAAGCTATTTTTAGAACAGGCCAGCGGGCGACTCATCTGGTCCTTACGGGCGACCTGGTGCCCTCGGGCACCGCGTTGGTGACCCCTGATCTATATAATGTAAGGCAGAAGTGCCATTAAAAAAACATGGTACTACCACTTTAAATTAGCTCCAACGTCAGGTCCTCTCCAGCTCCCGCCCCTTACGCCTTCCAGCCAATCAGAGCGCCGCGCACGTGACGAGCTTTCATTGCGATGACCTCATCCCTGGTGTGGGATGACGTCAAATTCAAGATGGATGGAATCACGACCAGTACGCAGAAATCCACTGATTAAAGTGTTTGGATGAAAGAACATAATCACGAGTGTTGGGTAAGCCGATACTTCTATTTTAAGTTGAGTAGCGGAAAACATTTTGTGGGCAGATTACCTTCTTGGGAGGAGCGGGGGGTTTTTTTTCCCTTTTCCTCCCTGACGTAACTGAAAGGCAGCAGCGCTGTGTTGTAAAGGCGGAGCGGCTACAACCTGTTTAGCTCCGAGTTGTCTCGTCATACCGGACTAACATTAAAAAGACACATCTAATACCACGAATAGCGGTTTTGTTGTTATTATCTAGTTGTCGTACCGACAGAGAATTCAAATGAGTCCACAGCGCGCCCAACTTTCCCCCTCCTGGTTTCGACATTGGCGTTAAGCTAGCGGAATAGGCGCCATTCACCATTTTAGCCTCTTTCTCCGTGACAAATGTGCCGCCGCTGTCCGCCCGCATGGCCGCCGTGTTGGGCTGGGACAACTTCAAGAGTGTTGTTGCCGGACTGCGCCACGTTTCAGAGGCGATATAATACCCCAAAGCTTTACCGGACTTCCTCGTGGAAAAACGACACGAGTGACGTCGGAGTCGTTGTTTTTGTGGACGTTAGAGGTCAGTTTTGTACGCATAGACTGCATCAAAGTGTACTTTTTTAAATTTCATTAAGTTAGTACTGCCCTCTGTAAAGCAAAAACACAGATTTTTTTCAGACAGTCTTTTTAAAACCACTGAATGTAATTCTAATTTGGAGGGAACTTCCATACATTATATCAAATCAAACTACAATCAAAGCAAAACAAAGGAATATAGTATGTCAGCAGTTCATGCCAGGAAAATGAATAGGGTTGGATATTGTTTGAATCAGGGGTCTCCAACAAGTAGCTTGCCCGTGTCAGGATGTAACTAGTGATGGTAAATGATAAGATTTTTCCAGTTCCGATTCCACTTTTGATTCTGCTTAACAATTTGGTCCCGTAACAGTTTTCTTGCGAGATTTTATTTGGAAATGTTATTTAGTTTAGAGCAGTGGTCTCAAACATGCTGCTCGTGGGCCAATTGCGCCCCGCGAGACGTTATTATGCGGCCCGCGCTTTGATATGACAATTTAATGTTGGTGCGGCCCGCGAGTTTAATATGAACGCCGCTTGATAGGTCATGCTTGCCCACGTCCCCAATTTTCCCAGGAGACCCCTGAATTTTAGGGCACCAATTCTCTCGAAGCCCCTGCTAATTTTTACCTGATTAACAATAATCAGGTAGTGCCATAATGGCACTGCCTTTAGCGCCCCCTACACCCTGAACTGACAGCGTGCAAGCCCAGTTGTATGTTGCATCTGGCCATGAGAGACGCACGTGTGTTTTTGCAAGATATATTTGATCAACAGCTACACACGTCACACTAAGTGTGGCCATAAAAAAAACTTTTAATACGGTTACAAATATGTGCCAGACTGTGAACCCACACCAAACAAGAATGATAAACACATTTCGGGAGAACATCCGCACCGTAATACAAAATAAACATACCAGAACAATTACCCAGAATCCCATGTGGACCTAACTCTTCCGGGCTACAATATACATACCCCTGCTACCACCAACCCCCACGCCCCCACCCTCCCTACTTGTGTTGGTTGAGGTGTTTTATATTGTAGCCCTGCAAGGTGTTCTGGGTATTTGTTCTCTTGTGTTTAAGTTGTGTTAGGGTGCGGAAATTCCCCAAACAAGGGTTTGTCATTCCTGTTTGGAGTGAGTTCACAGTGTGGCGCATATTTGTAACAGTGTTAAAGTTGTTTATTCAGCACCATCTGTGTGAACTGTAGGGCTGTTGATCAAGTACGTCCCACAGCCACTGACGTTGTTCTACACATGACATGTAGTGGAGCAGTAGTAGTCTTCTTTTGGGGTTGCGCGAAACGCTGGAGGTACTTGAAGGTATGGCAAGGGACAACTGAGATTTATTAAAAATATTCTAAAAAAACGGCAGCAATTCATAAATACTTCATACATATGTTTATTGAATAATAATTCAATGAAGTATGAATGTAAGTTCATAAACTGTGGAAAAATAATACAACAATCCAACATTCAGTGTTGACAGCTAGACTTTTTGTGGACATGTTCCATAAATATTGATGTTAAAGATTTCATTTTTTATGAAGAAATGTTTAGAATTAAGTTCATGAATCCAGATGGATCTCTATTAAAATCATAAAGAGGGCACTTTAAGTTGATGATTACTTCTATGTGTAGAAATCTTTATTTATAATTCAATCACTTGTTTATTTTTCAACAAGTTTTATATCTTTTCTTCCAAATAGTTCAAGAAAGACCACTACAAATGAGCAATATTTTGCACTGTTATACAATTTAATAAATCAGAAACTGATGGCATAGTGCTGTATTTTACTTTTTAATCTCTTTTTTTCAACCAAAAATGCTTTGCTCTGATTAGGGGGTAATTGAATTAAAAAAATGTTCACGGGGGTACATCACTGAAAAAAGGTTGAGAACCACTGTTGTAGAGGACGTTAAAGGCAGTGCAGTCACGGCAGCCCTTAATAATGTCGGCCGGGTGAAAATTGGGAAAAATTCGGGAGAATGGTTGCACCGGTAGATTGTCGGGAGGCGCACTGAAGTTCAGGAGTCTCCTGGAAAAGTCGTGAGGATTGGCAAGTATGTTGCTAGGAAGCGGGAAAGCCATTCATAGAAGGTGAATTCATTAAAAAGTGCATGTTAAATTTTTTAAGAAATCTTTTCTTGCGGCCCAGCCTCACCCAGTTTCTGCATCCAGTGGCCCCCAGGTAAATTAAATTTGAGACCCCTGGTTTGGAGGTAACATGACCTTACAAAGCCTAGAGTGAGGTTTCTAAAGCAGTGGTTCTCAACCTTTTTTCAGCGATGTACCCCCTGTGAAATTTTTTTTAATTCAAGTACCCCCTAATCAGAGAAAAGCATTTTTGGTTGAAAAAAAGAGATTAAGAGGTAAAATACAGCACTATGTCATCAGTTTCTGATTTATTAAATTGTATAACAGTGCAAAATATTGCCCATTTGTAGTGGTCTTTCTTGAACTATTTGGGAAAAAATATATTAAAAAAAATATTAAAAACTTATTGAAAAATAAACGAGATGCAATTATAAATAAAGATTTCTACACATACTACACACTCATCAACTTAAAGTGCCCTCTTTGGGGATTGTAAAAGAGATCCATCTGGATTCATGAACTTAACTCCAAACATTTCTTCACAAAAAAATAAATCTTTAACATCAATATTTATGGAACATGTCCACAAAAAATCTAGCTGTCAACTCTGAATATTGCATTGTTGTATTTTTTTTAACAGTTTATGAACTTACATTCACATGTTGTTGAAGTATTATTCAATACATATATTTATAAAGGATTTTTGAATTGTTGCTAATTTTAGAATATTTAAAAAAAATCTCACGTACCCCTTGGTATACCTTCAAGTACCCCCAGGGGTACGCGTACCCCCATTTGAGAACCACTGCTCTAGAGGCACAAACAAGGCATAGAAGAAGAAAATATCTGTTTTGCAAATAAATATACAGAATCATAAATATAAGGATCTATTTCTATATATATGTGTATATATATGGAATTATAAAGGTTATAGAGCAGTGTTTCTTAACCTTGTTGGAGGTACCGAACCCCATTAGTTTCACATGCGCGTTCACCAAACCCTTCTTAGTGAAAAATAAAATGTTTTCTTTTTTGGTAACACTTTAGTATGGTGAACATATTCTAAGTAACAAAGACTTAATATAGAGGTATTTGGACACGAGGGGAACATATTCTAAGTAACAAAGACTTGATTTAGAGTTATTTGGTTAGGGCCAGGGTTTGAGAGCTAGGGTTATAAAGATATTATGCTGAATAAGGCATTAATAAGTACTTAATAATGACTTGTTAAGAGCCAATATGTTAGTAATTTGCATGTTAATGAGCAACTAATTCATGGGGAGTATGATCCCCCATACTAAAGTGTTACCATGTTTTTTTTAATGGTGCACAAAAAGAACTGTGCATGAACGTCACCTTGATCAAAGAACAAAACCAACATAGTGCATAAACTCAGAACAAATTACACACCTGCAAATCAGTGTGATTTCTGCTGTTGCCGTATCCGTAATATGCCGATAGGGAGAAGTTTTTATTCACGCAATGAGTCGAGTGTGTTTTGACCTCCGCCGAACCCCTAGGTTTCGATTGAATCCAGGTTAAGAACCACTGTTATAGAGGTTTCAAGGGGCACACACAAAGCATAGAAGAAAAAAATAACTTTTTCGCAAATAAATATAAGGAATTAATATTCTTCTCTATAATATAGTAATGTGAAAATTACACAAAAATGTAAAATTTAGTAAACACGTGATATTAACTTATTTCATGCAAAGTGAGATATGTCAAGCCGTTATTGGTTATAATTGGGATGATTATGATCACACTTTATGACATATCTCACTTTGCATGTTGTAAATTAATATAACAGATTAGTTTCACATTTGAAGTTAATTGTTGACTTAAATGAACTTTTACACCGTATTCTAATTTTACGAGTTTCGCCTGTACAATGCAATGTGAGAAAATCTAAATGAGAAGGCATTCATTTCAATTGAACAAATAATAGCACTAAAATGAAAGAGGCGTTAGTACATGTTGTATTCAGATGACATGCTAGCTTTACTGCTGCTAGGATTGGATAGGAACGGTTAAAATCGTGACTTTATTTATGCGCAGGGCTCGAATTAAGCATGGTTGTTGCATGTTTTGGAGCTCCTGCCTTGAAAGAAAATAATGTATGCTATGGTGCCCTTCTTACTTGCCTTGGTGCCCTAAAATATGAGCCCTCCTTTAAGGCAACACTTGCCTTGACCTTAAAAAAGTAAAAATTTGAGGCCTGCTGTTTGTTCAAATGTTTCAGCATGTTGCCTTGATGAACTGGCAGCCTTACAATTATTACAAGTAGCGCTGTCGCAATCTTTTCTTGTAAAATGTAGTCAACTTTAGAGCATTTGTTGCGCCGTGCTGTGCCATTTTGAGATCCGACGTCACTACGCACGTTGCGTAATGACGTCCTAGAAGAATCGATTATCATTATTATCATGGTATTGTTGAATATTAAATGAATTTGCTCAAGAAATCTCTCGAAAAAGTGTTATTTATAAAATAAATAAACTAGGGCTGCTATTAAGATAGTTGACTAATCATTGATTTCTGACTAATAAGATTATGAAGCATAAACCTATTCAGTGGCTGTAATTTAGCCATCTGCTTTTAAATTCAGCTAAATATATTTTAGGTATGTGCTAACAAAGATGACTAATTCATTCAGAAATATGTATTTATACATGTACCCCGCCTTCCGCCCGCTGAGATAGGCTCCAGCACCCCCCGCGACCCTGAAAGGGACAAGCGGTAGAAAATGGATAGATGGATGGATTATGTCCTTGCTTTTGAAATCAAGTCAGGGGACCACCCGTCCATTTTCTACCAAACATTTTGAAATTTTTAGAATAGATGTGGTGTCTACATTTTTCACCAAGGGCCGCATACTAAAAAGTCAAAGTATGCGGGGAGCCCATTTTGAGATATTTTTATTTTGCAAAATAAATGTTCTCCCCATGACTGCGTGGGTTCCATCCAGGTAGTCCGGCTTCCTCCCACCTCCAAAAACATGCACCTGGGGATAGGTTGATTGGCAAAACTAAATTGTCCCTAGTGTGTGAATGTGAGTGTGAATGTTGTCTATCTGTGTTGGCCCTGCGATGAGGTGGAGACTTGTGGTGACTTCCGCCCGATTGTAGCTGAGCGACCCCAAAAAGGGAATAAGCGGTAGAAAATGGATGGATGGATGTTGTCCATCTGTGTTGGTCCTGTGATCAGGTAGAGACTTGTCCAGGGTGTACACCACCTTCCGCCCCTGTGCAGCTGAGATAGGCTCCAGCATCCCCTGCGTCCCCGAAAGGGACAAGCTGTAGAAAATGGATGGATGGAAACTGTGAAGTGAAGTGAAGTGAATTATATTTATACAGCACTTTTCTCTAGTGACTCAAAGCGCTTTACATAGTGAAACCCAATATCTAAATTACATTTAAACCAGTGTGAGTGGCACTGGGAGCAGGTGGGTAAAGTGTCTTGCCCAAGGACACAATGGCAGTGACTAGGATGGCTTAAGCGGGGATCGAACCTGGAACCCTCAAGTTGCTGGCACGGCCGCTCTACTACCAACCGAGCTATATCGCCCTGCAACAATGCTGCTCAATATGCTGTTACAAAAACAAAAATAACTTTTTTTTTTCATATAAATGCAATGACGGGCTCATTGCTAACAAAAAAGTATACTTTGTTTATGGAAACCAAAGACAATAAAAATAGCAGCAAAACTTCCTCAAAAATACACATGCATTGCGTGATGTGTGTAAAAGCTGCGCATACATTATTGATAAACTCTTGGCATTTTTAGCAATCAAATATACTCTTTATTCATTATGAACATTTTTGATCATTTTTCTAGTAGGTTGTATATTTATTTTATGATTTTGGAGCCGTGGTGCCTAATGTTTGGGTGTGGGATTTACGTGCTGACGCTGTTTCACAGCTGAAGTTACTGACAAGTATAACAAGTTTTTGAACTTATATATACGAAGCTTAGCTGCCGGACTTTGGATAAAATGATAGTTAAATATTTTCTTCACGCAACTTTGTCTCACGCTTGTTAGCTAGCTATATTGTAACAATATTAAAAAGTTAAAGTCCCAACAATAGTCACAAACACACACTAGGTGTGGTATTAATATCTTCTGTATTTGACTCATCCCCATGTTCACCCCCTGGGAGGTGAGGGGAGCAGTGAGCAGCAACGGAGGCTGCTCTCTGGAATCCTATTGGTGATTTGACCCCCAATTCCAACCCTTGATGCTGAGTGCCAAGCAGGGAAGCAATGGGTCCCATTTTCCTAGTCTTTGGTATGACTCGGCCGGGGTTTGAACTCACGACCTTCCGGCCACCGAGGGGTCTTCACAGTACGATATCATCAGAGTGTTAAGGCCAAGATACGATACTGTTGGAGTAAGCAGCCTCGCGACACCGGGAGAGACAAGCGGTAGAAAATGGATGGATGGATGTTTTTAAAAAAAAAGATGACTTAGTGTGGAAAATTGAGTGCTACTTATGTTAAGGATAATATGCTTACTGTAACTACCGTATTTTTCGGACTATAAGTCGGAGTCTTTTCCACAGTGCAGCGTGGGGTGAGACCCGGCCCAAAAAAATGTATATATTATTTTTTTATCTTTTTTTTTTTTTTATAGTTTGGCCAAGTCTCACCGCCGGCCGAACTCCAAAAAAAAACGCGACTTATAATCCGAAAAATACAAAACCTAATGCTCAAATGTTGTAATACTACTTATTACTACCAAGAGGTAGTTTCAAAGTGTATTTAGGGTAGGGAGACTGGCCGTGCCTGCAAACAGAGGGTTCCTGGTTCGATCCCCGGCTTCTACCATCCGAGTCACGTCCGTTGTGTGCTTGAGCAAGACACTTCACCGTAATGGGTCGTGGTTAGGGCCTTACGTGGCAGCTCCCGCCATCAGTGTGTGAATGTGGAAGTAGTGTCAAAGCGCTTTGAGTGCCTCAAAGGTTGAAAAGCGCTATACAAGTGTAACGCATTTACCATTTCAACTAACAAGCAAATGTAAAAAAAACTTTCAGTTTAATGTCTTTAGTGTGTGGCATGGCTCAGACGGTCTCGTGGCTGTACCAGCAACTTGAGGGTTCCAGGTTTTTATCCAGTTTCCGCGATTCGAGTTGTGACACTTCACCCGCCTTGCTCTATAAATGTCACGGTTTTAGCGCCTTGCATGACAGCTTCCGCCATAAGTGTGAATATGTGTGAATGTATGAAATAGAGCGCTTTGGGTATCGCTATACAAATACAGACCATTTTTAAACTGACATTGTCAACATGCTATCATGAGAAAAAGTTGATTAAAATGCCTCACAAATTGATGTTTTGTCTGGCTTACATCTCGGTTTTGCATTTATAATCTTTTACGGGTAATAATCAAGTGACTTCTAATGTTAATTGTGTTTCCACAATTGTAGACAAACGCGGCCTGTCAACATGTGCAAACTATATTTTGTATATCTGTCACGTTTTCTCCTTTTTATTTACCTTGACTGCAAAGCCAAAATGCGTCCGATTTTAACTTTGCGGGAGAATCTACTAGCTTGACATTTCCACTCCTGCTCCTCTTGTTTCCCCTGCCATCTTTTACTGAGTTGTGCTGCGCAGGCGATTATCGGAAATTTGGTTTGTTTCTCAGACCAGTTCACTAAACAGTGCCAGAAAAAAACTTCTTCTGGCTTGTGTACTCCCAATTCTCATTTACGGTCACACGTCACAGCGTTATTGTGTTAATTTTATTTTTATTGACATCTAGCATCAGACATTCCTATCCATTACATCATATATCTGTTGTCTGCCCTAAATGTCAAAATATTTTTTTGTTTATATCCCAACCATACCACCCACCCCCCCTGAAAAAAGAAACCGCAAAAAAACATAGTATCTAGAAATACATCAATTAAATAAATAAAAAAAGAAATAATATTACATTAATAATAATAATCAGAAATTAAAAAAATATATATAAACAGATATATATATATATAATATATATATATATATATATATATCTGTGTGTATGTATGTATGTACAGTGGGGCAAAAAAGTATTTAGTCAGCCATCGATTGTGCAAGTTCTCCCACTTAAAATGATGACAGAGGTCTGTAATTTTCATCATAGGTACACTTCAACTGTGAGGGACAGAAAGTGAAAAAAAAATCCAGAAATTCACATTGTAGGAATTTTAAAGAATTTATTTGTAAATTATGGTGGTAAATGAATATTTGGTCAACCATTCAAAGCTCTCACTGATGGAAGGAGGTTTATGGCTCAAAATCTCACGATACGTGGCCCCATTCATTCTTTTCTTAACACGGATCAATCGTCCTGTCCCCTTAGCAGAAAAATAGCCCCAAAGCATGATGTTACCACCCCCATGCTTCACAGTAGGTGTGGTGTTCTTGGGATGCAACTCAGTATTTTTCTTCCTCCAAACACAACGAGTTGAGTTTATACCAAAAAGTTCTATTTTGGTTTCATCTGACCACATGACATTCTCCCAATCCTCTGCTGTATCATCCATGTATCCATTTTGGTATAAACTCAACTTGTCATGTTTGGAGGAAGAAGAATACTGAGTTGCATCCCAAGAACACCACACCTACTGTGAAGCATGGGGGTGGAAACATCATGCTTTGGGGGCTGTTTTTCTGCTAACGGGACAGGACGATTGATCCGTGTTAAGGAAAGAATGAATGGGGCCATGTATAAACACGCATGTGTCGCCAGGCTCCGCTTTTTATCCATAGATTTATCAGATTTTATTTTTTATTATCTATAGCAGGTGTGTCAAAAGTGTGCCCGGAGGCCATTTGTGGCCCACAGCTAATGTTTTAAAGGCCCACGGCACATTGTAAAAATACTATTAAAATAAATAAAAAACATAAACAAAAGTGAAATAAAAAAGCTTAAAGGCTAAATGTAATTTAGAAAAAGTTGCAACGTTGACTAATAAAACAAAGCTGTTTTTTTTTTTTTCTTTCAAACCATCATTGATCAAAACATAGTATTGAATCAAAATCAATGTTATTATGAATTATTGACCCATCCAAGTTTACGATTACTTCACATCAAATATTACACTAAGAAAATATTTTTGATGGAAGATTTAGCAAATTTATTGAATAAATAATCCAAAAATGTATATTTTGTTGTTTTCCTACTGTACCGAAAATGAACCGAACCGTGACCTCTGAACTGAGGTTTGTACCGAACCGAAATTTTTGTGTACCGTTACCCCCCTAGATTATATGCATCAAGTGTTCATTCAAGGCTAAGGAAAAATATCGAGATATATATCATATATCGCGATATGGTACAAAAATATCACGTTATTAAAAAAAGCCAATATCGCCCAGCCCTACTCCTGAGTATAAGTCGCAGTACAATAACTAATTCAAAAAATTAAAGTCGGGCTTTTGGTGCGTGACATAATTGACCCAATTTAACCAGTATGAAGTAAATTTCTCCAATTTATAATTAATAAAGGCACTTATCTTCTCCATTTTATTGATGTCCATTGTGATTTCCTTCCATATCCGTTTCCTAGTAATGGTCTTTTTACAAGTCACCAGTAGGATTGTGTTTTAAATTCCCAATACCGCGGTATTAACAATACCGTTACATTAGGGCTGGGCGATATGGCCTTTTTTTAATATCTAGATATTTTTAGGCCATATCGCGATACAGGATATATCTCAATATTTTGCCTCAGCCTTGAATTAACACTTGATACATATAATCACAGCAATATGTTGATTCTATGTGTCTACATTAAAACATTCTTGGTCATACTGCATTAATATATGCTACTTTTAAACTTTCACGCAGAAAAGGAAATCACAACTAAGTCAATTGACCAAAACTGTATTTATTAAACAGTTATTAAGTAGTGGCACAAACTTCATGTCATTTCCAAAACAGAAAGTGCAAGATTGTCAGAGACATTTTAAAACAAGCTATGAGTGCACTTTTGTGCATGATGTCACTAATATGACATATCAAAACAAAACTAAATTAAAGTGCACTTTTTGTACAGAACAACACTACAATAGTTTAAAACAAATAAAGTGCACTGTTATGCATGATGTCACACAAGATGTCAAATTAAAATGAGCTGCATAATAGGAAATCAAATAGTGTATGTCCTTTGCAATGTGGTAGTTTGCTGTGGACATTATCTCCTTTTGATGTTGACTGTTTTTTTCATACGGTGTTGATCTGGAAATGTTTGCCTCTGCATTTTGATGGTGTGGGCGTGTGGCACCAAATGGAAATGTTGACATGCGGAGTAAGCACTCTTCATTCTCTAGCAGGTGACTTTTCAAATGATGATACATATTAGCAGTAATGCTACTTTTGGTTGCAACGCTTGTGCCCCACACTTGACAAATTAAAGTTGTCTATTCTGCTTTAAGCCGAACCACCGCCGGACGATGGACCCCCTGCTGTTTATCTTGGGAATTAATTCTTCCTTCACTTTTTGCCAGATTCGCACCTTCTTTCTCTCGTACCACTCGCACGGCTTTGCTAGCATCACAGCTAACGTTACCCAGTCTGCTGCCTCTTTGCTCCGCAAGGGCGTATACGTATGTGACGTATGACGTTATAGTATGTGACGTGTGTAAGAAGGTGCACTTACTGTCTGTGAGAAGGAGACACAAGAAAGAGCAAGAAGAGCCTGTAGTGTGATGCCCGCAGCTAAAAGCAAATGCGTGAGGACGTATACTCGAATATCACGATATAGTAATTTTCAATATCGCACAGAGGCAAACCCGCGATATATCGGAATATAGATATATCGCCCAGCCCTATGTTACATCCCTTTGTACTGCCATAAAAGAACAAAGTCTGTCTTGTAAAATGAGCAAGCGTGTTTAATTACGGAAAATGTTCCCACACTTAACTTTTTTTTTCTCGTTTTCACCTGCGATGTCGCGTTTGGGTTGCCTCCATCTGGAAAAAACATGAGTGATGACGTCACAAGTATGTCCACAAATAAATTTGTCTGCGGCAAATTTTATTTTACAACGACAAATCGTTACATCCAAAAAATAGACACACAATATATGTTCTTGGCAGAAGAAACATTCCATATTGTTATGGCATTACCGGGTTTTCCCTCGAAGGGTGGTTATGGCGTGGTCACATGACGTCATCGAGTAATTTGCAAAATATGCTACTATATTTGTTTCTTTAAAAAGGCTCAAAAAATGTATACATACATTTTAAAACAAATCTGGTAACATATTTTTTTTTATTGATTTTCCATATTTGTAATTGTTGCTACCTGTACATTGCTGAGATTTTTTCAAGTGACTTCAGAGTTTTAATGAGTTTTTTATTCAAAACAACTAACAACAAATCTAGCATGTTTTTATGGTGTTATAAAATGTAGTCGTGTTTAGAGACTCCACTTCCGTCCTTCAAGGTTCCCGATAAAGGGCAAGCTGCAGCGAGCATGACGTCACACTTACTTCATGTGGTTGGATTTCCCTCTTTAAACGCCGCCACTGTCCTCTTTATATTTGCACATTTTGTAGATGGCTGGACGCGGGTATATCTGGGATATATTAAAATTACGTCAACATTGCAGATATGCTGACAACGCTCCAGACAACGGCGTGCATTTTTGTTTAAATCCGGTTTGGGTGGCGCGGTGTTCGGTCTAAGTATTTTTCCGGTGGTCGAGTTTTCGGTACATTGCCGTATTTTTCTAACTGTAAGTCGCAGTTTTTTTCATAGTTTGGCCGCGACATAAGCTCCGGAACGACTTATATGTGAAATTATTTACACATTACCTTAAAATATAAAATATATTATTTATCTCATTCGCGGAAGAGACGTAGAACATGTCAGCAATCGTCACACACACGTCAACCAAAAATAATTCGGCGGGGGAGGGTCATGGCAGAAGTGCATTGCAGGTGATGGAATGCTAACTGCTATATGCCACTACCGTAGCTATTAAAATGGATCGTTTCATTGTTGGCGGTAACTTATAAAAACTGAGAAGGGCTGAACAACAATTGGACCGAAAAGGAAATCATGTACTGCAGATTACAAGCTGGACGTAGTGAAATATGCAGCAGAAAACGACAAGAGGAACGGCGCATACCTTTGGAGTTGACAGAGTTGTTTAGAAGAGACATCAAGGAAGAAGATTTCATGGGATTTATCGATTAGGAGTGACAGATTGTTCGGTAAACGTATAGCATGTTCTATATGTTATAGTAATTTGAATGACTCTTACCATAATATGTTACGTTAACATACCAGGCACCTTCTCAAATGGTTATTTATGCGTCATATAAGGCACACTTATTCAGCCTGTTGTTCACTATTCTTTATTTATTTTAAATTGCTTTTCAAATGTCTATTCTTGGTGTTGAATTTGATCAAATAAAGTTCCCCCAGAAATGCGACTTATACTCCAGTACGACATATACATGTTTTTTTCCTTCTTTATAATGCATTTTCGGCCGGTGCGACGTATACTCCGGAGCGACTTATAATCCGAAAAATACGGTACTTGTCAATAGTGTGCAAATAATAGACGACATATTTACACATTCATAATGCAACGAGCTGCTGGTGTTAATGTTTTATGTTCGTGTGGTTTGAATTTGGTTTTTCCTACGTTTGCAAACACACCGTCCGTGCCTGAAAGCGCAGACTCTAGAGACGAAGGGTTTGCACGGGAGCTAAAACCTGTTGGAATTGTGCGGTTTGTTATCAAAAGATTGGTAATAAAGTTAAAAATAGTGTTGGACTTTGTGTGATTTCTTTTGGGTGCTACAATACATTATCAAGAAACAAATATATATTTTCATGGTGTGGCTGTAATGAAAATACCGTGGTGCCACATCACATTCAATTACACTAAAGAGAAACCCTGCATTATAAGACCCTTAATTTGTATATTAGTGCTTAAATTTGTAAATGTTCTAGATTGTTTGTAATTGTAAAGGCAAAACGAGAGTTACCACATCTGGTCTATGTGGCATCACGCAAGTTTACTTCCTGTTGTAGACACCTATGTATCTTATTTCTCCATGAGGATTGCGCGATAAACAATATACGATTATAAATTATATACATTTGGCTGACGATATTGATTTTAATACTGTCGTCATATTGTGATTAAGGCTGGGCGATCAGGCCATTCTTTAATATCTCGATATTTTAGCCCATATCGCGATACACGATATATATCTCGATATTTTGCCTTGGCCTTCAATTAACACTTGATACATATAATCACAGCAGTATGATAATTCTATGTGTCAACATTAAAAAATTCTTGTTTATTAATATATGCTCATTTTAAACTTTCATGCAGAGAAGGAAATCACAACTAAGTCAATTGACCAAAACTGTATTTATTAAACAGTTATTAGGAAGTAGCACAAACGTTCATGTCATTTCCAAAACAGAAAGTGCAAGATTGTCAGAGACGTTTTAATTGTCAAATAAAAATGAGCTGCATAATAGGAAATCAAATAGTGTCCGTCCTTCGCTATGTGGTAGGTTACTACGGGCGTTATTAAATTCTGTTGTCGACTATTTTTTTCATACGGTGTTGATATGGAAAAGTAAGCCTCGGCATTTTGATGGCGTGGGCGTGTGGCACCTAACGGAGATGTCGAAATGCGGGGTAAGCACTCTTCATTCTCTAGCAGGTGACTCTTCAAATAATGCCACATATTAGCAGTAATGCTACTTTTGGTAGCAACATTTTTGGCCCATACTTGACAAATTACAGTTGTCTGTTCGACAAATGGCAGGGTGGAGCCCCTGCTATTTTTTGGGGAATTATTAATTCCTTCATTGGCACCTTCTTTCTCTCGTATCACCACTCGCACGGCTCTGCTAGCATCACAGCTAACGTTACCCATGCCGGTACCTCTCTGCTCTGCGAGGGCATATATGTATGTGACGTATGACGTGACAGTATGTGACGTGTGTAAGAAGGTGCGCTTGTCTATGAGAAAGAGAGTCAGGAAAGAGCGAGAAGAGCCTGTTATGTAATGCCCGGAGCTAAAAGCAACTGCGTGAGAACATATACTCGAATATCACGATATAGTCATTTTGTATATCGCACAGAGACAAACCCGCGATATATCCTGTATATCGATATATCGCCCAGACCTAATTGTGATGATGCATGTTGATGACACTTGCTAACTCCATCCATCCATCCATTTCTACCACTTGTCCCATTCGGGGTCGCAACTGAGTCCTGTAAATTTGAAATCAACAACCCCTATAGGTATGGGTATCCAATACGGTACTTTTTTTTTGGCACAGACCGAATCACGCCGGTCCTACCAGGCACTGATTCATGCAAAATCCAATGGTGCCATAGTTCTGTACACAGGTTGCGCATGAAGTCATGCCCGGTTGCCGCCGACTAAGCTGCCGACTCAACCGGGTTTTTGCACTTCTGTACTTGGCGATTACTCCAGCAAAATTACAGCGCACTCAGCCAAACTACCTCTAGGTCATGTTGCAATTTTCAATGCCAACTAGGGTGGTCCCGATAACAATATTTTGGTACTGGTACCAAAATGTCTTTCTATGCTTTTCAATACTTCTCAAAATAAAGGGGACCACAAAAATGTCATTATCGGCTTTATTTTAATAGAAAATCCTATGATATATTAAACACATGTATCTACTTTCGCAATTAAAGAACAATTTTGGCATTAAATAACATAGTGAACAAAACATTAGGGGTGTATAAAATAATCAGTACAAATCTAAAACTGGTTTTAACTTCAATCTATATATAGGATGGATAGGTCAATGTCTGGTTGTTGGAAAGTCATTAATCAATTGATTGGAGATTTGCTACAAAATATGGCCACTCTACTCTTGCGAGACTTCTGTGCTGAAGTCATATGAGAGTCGGGCTCTTGTTTGCAACTGACAACGACAAAGCAACACGGCAGACAGCACCGAAAGAGTTTTACAAACAATGCATACCAAAATCTTAAATCTAAAGTGTAGTAAATGTTTGGATTCTTTAGAAAATAATGGTCAGTTGGATACAAGTATGGCCATTTGTAAAGTTTGGAAAGCAGCAATAAAGTAGAAATCTTATCACCCACCTTTTGTGACCGCACGCCGATGAGGGAGCTCCGGATGCTAATGCTTCCAGAGCTACCAACTGGCAAGAGAAGGACACTGATTTGAAAGACTTCCAGCTCCAACTCAGCCACATCATGTAAATATTATGTGGAATATTATTTAGGATATCTGGATGTATCCCGCTATTTTGTATTATTTGCAATTAAGGCAGGGAATTAATCACAATAGCGGTAGTTTCAGCACATTGTTCATGCAAATCAAAATAATAATTGACAATACAACACAATAAGACTTTAGTCCAGGTATTTAGGTGTAAACATAGAAAGAAAAGATGAATCAGATCATAGGTTTTACTTCAAAGTGCTGAAAAAAGTTCCGCGCACGAGGTTGTCTCCACAGCCTGGATATTGATTGGCTCTCTTCCGGGGGAACAAGAGGATAAACTGCCGGAGGTCGCTCAACATAACGATATTCGAAGTCTCGTATTTTATCACAATTTGGTTACTCATGTCACATCAAGCTTTACATGTTTGGTGTTATATATTTTAAATTAAATAAATACAGCTACAGTTACATTTTAGAGTCACTCTTTTCTCTCTGCATGGAAATGTAACAAAGTATTGTTCCATACAGTGTTTCGCCAAATATCACAGCGAAATCGAGACAAACATGGGTCATTTAAAAATACATGAAACATTTCTGTACCACTTATACTACATCCTCAAGTATGTCTAGGTCAGGCCTGGGTAATTATTTTGACTCGGGGGCCACATTTAGAGAAAAAAATGTGTCTGGGGGCCGGTATATCTATTTTTATGAACACTAATCCAAAACCTCACAATAATGTCAGATTGAATGCTAAAAACGTTATGACAGACCGCTTTGAAAAACATAATGGAATTTTAAATTTTTCTATGAAGGATAAAACACTGAATATTGACAAAATATGAACGTCACACCCGCTTTCGATCGACAAATTTTACGATCAGGTGAAATGCAACAAACAGTGAAAAATGAACGCGAAGGGTACAATATAAACCCACCTACAATCTGATATATCGCTAAGCTTTAGAACTTTGTTGTTAAAAATCTCCTTCCGCGTCTGTGGGAACGTTTCCCGCCCACACTGCTTGGTGCCTTGTCTGAGCTGCTGTGACGTAGACTACCATAGTAACTAATTAGATGACCATAGTAACTAGGGGTGTAACGGTACGTGGATTTGTATTGAACCGTTTCGGTTCGGGGGTTCCGGTTCGGTTTGGAGGTGTACCGAACGAGTTTCCACACGAACAAATGAAGTAGACGCCTAAGCTAAAGTATTAACGAGCTGTTCCGCTCCGTTCTGCCTCTTGTCTCCTACACAGCACCCAGCATTGTCCCACTCACACAACCATCTGATTGGTTACATATACAGCGGTAACAACCAATCAGCAGTGCGTATTCAGAGCGCATGTAGTCAGCGCATCAGCGTCGAGCAGATAGGTGTTTAGCAGGTGAGCAGCAGACTCTCCCCAAATTATAATGAACACCTCCCAGTCAACGTTCTAGATGAGGTTTTAGAAACAAACTGCACCTCAGCTCGCTCGCAGTCCTGGCTTGAGGTGAAGGCTAATTAACTTTTAGCGTAACGTTGTGTGTTAGCTCATTGTGTGCGTGCGTACGATATAATAATGTAAGTGCATCATTAAGCCTACATGAACTCAATGGTGTTCAGGGATGAATAGTGTCTCCTATTGCTGTTGTACTATTTTTTCAGCAATAGTTACATTAATCATTAATAATGTAGCAGCCTAGTTTGAATGGCAGGGTCCCTACTATCACATGTTGATAAAAATATAACATTTACATAGTAAAAATCAACTACAGGCTTCCCAAATGCTGTAATAAATTAATATTGATGAGTTGACTTGAAACTCTTTAGTGTTGCACTTTTTATATGTAGAAGAAAAGTTTTGTCATTTTATTTAATCTAAGCAACAAGTTGAGGCAGTTTAATCTTGATTAACTTGGGCAGAATTCTTATAGTGTTCCCAATGTTAAAAGGATAAAGCCATTGTTTACAAATTTGGTAAATAAATAACCAAAAAATTAATATTTTGTTGTTTTCTTACTGTACCAAAAATGAACCCAACCGTACCCTTTAAACCGAGGTACATACCGAACCGAAATTGTTGTTTACCGTTACACCCCTAATAGTAACTAATTATATGACCATAGTAACTAGTAATTTATGCAGGTGCCAAGCATGTAAAGACTTAGTGTAGTTGAAGACTTAGGGTCATTAGAAAACATGAGTGCACGTCATAATGGCAGCTACACTTTACATCTTAAACATCTAAAAAAAATATTTTGGAATGTCCGGCGGGCCACATTGAAAAGCTCAACGGGCCGCATGTGGCCCCCGGGCCTTAATTTGCCCAGATCTGGTCTAGGTTAATCAATCAATCAAATCAATCAATGTTTACTTATATAGCCCTAAATCACTAGTGTCTCAAAGGGCTGCACAAACCACCACGACATCCTCGGTAGGAAAACTCACACCCAGTGGGACATTGGTGACAATAATGACCCAGTGGGACGTCGGTGACAATGATGACTATGAGAACCTTAGAGAGGAGGAAAGCAATGGATGTCGAGCGGGTCTAACATGATACTGTGAAAGTTCAATCCACAATGGATACAACACAGTCGCGAGAGTGTGCCTCAAAGGAGAGAGTTGGGTCGAAGATAACACCCAGATTCTTTACCGTGTCGCCTTGTTTAATTGTTTGGTTGTCAAATGTTAGAGTTGTATTATTAAATAGAGTTCGGTGTCTAGCAGGACCGATAATCAGCATTTCCGTTTTTTTGGCGTTGAGTTGCAAAAAGTTAGCGGACATCCATTGTTTAATTTCATTAAGACACGCCTCCAGCTGACTACAATCCGGCGTGTTGGTCAGCTTTAGGGGCATGTAGAGTTGGGTGTCATCAGCATAACAGTGAAAGCTAATACCGTATTTGCGTATGATGTCACCTAGCGGCCGCAAAGGTGGCGACCAACATAACGGAAAACCATCAATGCACAGAGCCTTATGAACAATCTATGAGAAATTCTTAATGTTTTTCTCAATGATTCGCCATGTAAAAGTTAATTTAAAAAAAATCTCTGCCACTGCCCACCTCTTTGTTTTAGACATTCTTGGTAGTATTTTCATGTTCATAGCACAATCAAAAATCATTTTTTTGATTGATTGATTGATTGAAACTTTTATTAGTAGATTGCACAGTTCAGTACATATTCGGTACAATTGACCACTAAATGGTAACACCCGAATAAGTTTTTCTACTTTTTTAAGTCAGGGTCCACGTAAATCTGCTCTTTAACATCAGCAAAGCCATTAGAGATGTAATATTTGTAATCTGTTCTGTTATAACAGCGGACATCAGACACTACAGAGATACTGTTGACATGTAAGGAGCCGCAGATGCCTGGTGTGACATCATAGGTCAACTGGAAAAGCAATACACTTACACGCGCTAAAAAGAAATAAGTGCCCCCCCAGTTTAAAGGAGGCATATGGCGTATGATTAATAGTCGCATGAAAGAGTGTGCATGGACACTGGGACTTCACATATAGATGTGAAAATACAAAAATAAATAACTATTTGAGAAATCAGACTAATTTAGTGCATTGAAACGTAGGGACTGTTTAGAGATGTCCATAGAGCAAGTACCAAATGCAAATAAACTATGAAATGTATTTTAATTTTTACTGCAAAAAATACATTCTCTCAAAAATCTTCTTGTCTTCTTTCAGCAATGGAGAGCCTTGTGCACTACAGCAATCCTGCTCATACCCTCTCAGTGCTGGGACTCCTTAATGAGCAGCGTCTGCAGGGCCAAATGTGTGACGTGGTCCTGGTTGTAGCGGATCAGAGGTACCACGCTCATAAAAGTGTTCTGGCTGCCAGCAGTGAATATTTCCAGTCCCTATTTACCAGGATAGATGACACATCCATGAATGTTGTCAACCTGGACTTCTGTGAGCCAGACGCCTTTGAGATAGTGCTCAATTATATTTACTCCTCCTCTCTTTTTGTGGACAAAGGTAGTCTTTCAGCAATTCAAGAGCTGGGCTACAGTCTGGGCATTCCTTTCCTCACCAACATTGTGTCCACAAAGCCGCTTGCAACCTATTGTGTCTCGAGAAAAAGACTTTCGTTTACAGAAGGGGACGAGAATGACTTCCAGATGAGGAGTGTCATCGTGTGTCGTCTCCACAATGACACATCTGCACTCTCCTGTACGAATCATCAGACAAAAACACCGGAGAGATTGTCTCTTCTCACCGGCAAGTTGGCTCATCCTCCATCAGGTCATAACTCCTGTGAGTCAGACGGGAACTCTGTACCAATCACAAGTAAATCACCTGAGCGGTGTAAGACTTCTGAAAGGAAGTCCACCTATCCGTACACCTCAATACTAAAAGGGAATCCATCATACATCTCCTCTATTAGGCCCCAACTGAAAACATCTGCATCTTTGAGTGAGGCTGAGGTGCACCATCTTAGGCTGCCGTCTTCCCCTGACCTGGACATAAAAGAGGACCCTGGGAAACTGGAGCGTCACGATAACACCAAAGTATCCCTGCAGGGTCATGCCTCTGAGCTGAGCCAGACAATTGACCGGAGTGGGCCCCTAATAAAAAGCCTACTTCGAAGATCATTATCTATGGACAGCCCTGTTCCAGTCTACTCACCCACTCTGGAGCTCAAGGCGCTACAAAGTCATGAACAGTCAGTTGTTACGATGTCATCCGAGTCTGAAAGTTCCGCTAACAATGGAAACGCAAGAACATCTCCTCTTGTTCTCAGGTCAAAGTACCGCAGCACACGCAATGAACAAACTCAGGTAGAAAGAGAGCAGGATGTGAAATTGGAGCCCAGCAGTCCACTCGCAGACCCCCTTGATATCATCCGAATCACAGTCGGAGAAGCTCTGCCAGTCAATCTGAAAGACTTGCAGACAAATTACAATGACTGTACTAAGGCAAGCCTCGCTCCTTTCGGAAAACGAAAGGAAAGATCAGATAATAGGCGGTACCCGTTCAAGAAGAGCAAGATATTTAAGCTGCAAGCCGTCTCTTCTGATGAGAAGACGTCAGAAACTGTATCTCACAGCACCAGCGACGATAACGAGAACAACGAGGAGTTGCTTTCAAACAAGATTTTTACATGCTGGAACTGTTTTAAGGTTTTCAGGTCTAGCGCTGGACTACATCGTCATTTTAACATGTACCACAACACCGAAAAGCAGTACGCTTGTGAAATTTGCCACAAGCGCTTTCATACCAACTTCAAAGTGTGGACGCACTGTCAAACTCAGCACGGTGTCCTTCAAAACCCAGCGTCGTCTTCCAGTTCCCCAGTAATAGATGATCGATTTCAAAAGAAACTGATAGACATTGTGCGAGACCGGGAGATAAAGAAAGCCTTACTCTGGAAACTTAAAAGGAATAAACAACAATCCCCCACACTAGCCAAACAGCGATCAAGGTCCAGCTTCATATGTCCTTATTGTAGGAAAGTCTTTGTGTTTCAGTCTCAGTACAGGCAGCATTTAAGGATACATCCTGCAGAGAAAGGTGACAAGTACGCAGCACGGGAGCACATCCTTTACCGGGAACCGGATGGGGTCATTCAGCAGAAGGATTCCGATAGCGCTGTTTTTGCCTGTAGACTTTGTAATATGAAGCTGTCTTCAATGTTGGAGAAGGATGAACACGAGAAAGGCTGTCGGCATTCCACTGTATGCCCGTACTGTGGCCTCAGATTTTCAAGTCCAGTAGTCAAGAAAGACCATGTGACACACTGCAAATACAAGAAACTGACATGCCTTGAATGCATGCGAACCTTCAAGTCCTCCTTCAGTATTTGGCGCCACCAGATGGAGGTGCACAACAACAACATGATAAATATTAAGGAGCAGATTCATCTAAAGGAGCAAGAGCACAATGAAGGAATGCTTCCAGAGGAGCAGTATACTAGTGAACATCTTACAAGAGAGAGCAATAGCTACAATGACTCTTCAGGTACAACTATGTATGATACGGAGGACTCCTCATCCTATGTGCCTCAGGACCTGAGCATGGGTCATCATGGAGAGCTAGTGGTGAAGGAAGAGCCGCTAGAGGAGTCTGTGAGTGAGCGGGAAGAAAGCGAGACAAGCCACACTGGACCAGAAGAACCTGGCGTATGGCCGTGTGAGAAATGTGGCAATCTCTTCAGCTCTCGCAAAGACCTGGAGCGCCATCAGGAGCTGCTGTGCCATATCAAGCCCTTCATTTGCCACATATGCAACAAAGCCTTCAGGACCAACTTCCGCCTATGGAGCCACTTTCAGTCCCACGTGTGGAGTGAAGGCGAACCCCTAGGAGCCAAAGAAATAGATAGGCCCCCTCTGCCTCTGTCCCCTTCCCTGCCAATGGCCTCTCAAAACTCCGAACAACCCCTCCCACAGTCCCCCGTGTTCACCCAGGCGATGCCAGACGCGGCGGTTGATGAGTCCAGCAGCCCTGAGCCTTCCATGCCGTTGGTTGATAACACCCAGAAAAATCAACCTGACCTACAACTCAGCGGCCACAGCCCCTTGTCAAGATCTACCAGCATGGAACATCAAGGCAGCGCTCAGGATGCAGACACCCTCTTTTATCATGCACCGTCCCTCTCTGCCTTGACATTCAAGAGGCAGCACGTGTGTAAACTCTGTCACAGAACCTTTAAGACCGCTTTCAGTCTCTGGAGCCATGAGCAGAGTCATGGTCATGTGTGAACATCCAGCTGGTTCTAGCAGGTCATTTTGTGATCATGCGGACAGCATATCATCAAAACAGCAAGACTTTGAATGTATAGCTGACTCGCCTGCCTCCAGTGTCCTATTTGAACACTGGGTAAAATCATGCTCAACAAGTATTAGGGACACACTGAAAAGAATATTTAGTCACAGAAAGAAAAATAATGTTTGAGTATGAAGTCAAAAAGTTACAGGAAATTATTTGCAATATTGCAAGCTTATTCTTGTAAAGTTAAACCTCAAATATTTCTGCTTTATTTAGTGTCATATTTTTACTTAACCAATAATTTTGTATAAACATGAATGTGCAAACAAGTGCTAGATTATTTTTCTGTGTTTGGAAATGGGTTCTTTTCAGGTACCGAATGATCAGTATAATAGTTTTCTTAGTGGCCTAATAGTGTTTGCATTTATAAGTGTTAGCAAACGACAAGACAGCTGTACCATATGTGACTTCTTTGAGCGAAGAAAGAAGTATTATATACTTTTCTCCTAGTAAGTGCTTTACTTTTGTTCTACTTTAGGCTAAAGCTTTTGCTGTGTTATTGTATCACATATCTTAATTGGCGCAAGTGACTTTTCAGATAGTTCATACAACATGCACTTTGTTTTTTTGCTTTTGTGTAAATTGTGCGATGTAGTCCAAACATTTGGATTGTGCAGTGACAAGTTTAGAGCTGATACAAATGCATACTTTCTATTATTTGTATGACTTTTTTTTTCAGTTGTTTGTGACTTTAACGCAAGGCTGGTAAGGCAGTATTACCATATACATATATAAAACACACGTGACAAAACCTATTTGTCATTAAGGTGGTAACATCAGGAAGTAAGGATGCTTTTAACGGGTTGTCTCCCTGCTTCCTAAAGAGTCAATGTTCATTTTGTTTGGATTGTAGTCACACTATTTTCACAGTTCAGTAATCGTGTATATACAGTGGGGGTTCAGTACTTGTTTGATTCCCTGCCCATTTTGTAAATTGACCCGCTTACAAAAACTTGAACAGTCAATAATTGTATATAATTAACAAAGGGACACACAGAATATCAACAATCCATAAAAACATGAAGTAAAGGATGTCAATAAATTTTGTACTGACTAGGGTTCCAAGCGTTTTCGCTTTCACCAAGCGGCAATAGTTCTGATACACACAGAGCAGTTATGTGTCCAGGAAATACAGTGGTACATCGAAAAACTAGTATGGTGAAACAGTGTCATCTGTTGGAATGGATTCAAATCATTTTAATCAGTCAACAGTAAAAAAAACTTGAGTCACCAACTTTTAGATTTGTTAATTGAACACTCAATTCTGCGGAATGATGGGACAAATTGACCAGTTTGTTACACCCGCACGGAAACTATGGCAAAGTTTTTCGAAAACCCAAGCATATGAAACGCGAGGTATCACTGTACGACGTATAAGAATACAGTGGTTCCTCGCGATATTAGTTTGACTAGTTCTGTGCAGCAGTTCGTACCTCAAAAACTTGTATTGCTAAACCGCGTCGCCCATTGAAATTAATTAAAATCAATTTAATTCCCACCCAAAACATTACTGTCCTTTACACTCACTTTCTTCCTTCCAATGCTTTAAAAACAAAGTTACGTCCATCTTTAGCTGTAAGCTAACGCTAGCAAGTAAGACTGAATGTTTAGGTCGGGTCGATTTTATTTTATTGTATTTACTTTTTACAATTTTTGAAAGGGAAAAAAATCTATAAACCTGTGTGTGTTTATGCATGTATATGTTTGTATATATGTGTTTATACATGTATATGTCTGTATATGTGTATGTGTATATATATATATATATATATATATATATATGTATATATATATATATATATATATATATATACACATACACATATACAGACATATATATATATATATAAACATACACATATACAGATATATATATATATATATATATATATATATATATATATATATATATATATATATATACTTGTACGTGTGTATGTGTATAAATT
>NC_084614.1:46319502-46382002 GCF_033978795.1 Nerophis ophidion
TTCTTTCCCATTCTTGTTTTATGTAGAGCTTCAGTCGTTCAACAGTCTGGGGTCTCTGCTGTCGTATTTTACGCTTCATAATGTGCCACACATTTTTGATGGGAGACAGTTATGGACTGCAGGAAAGTACCCACACTCGTTTTTTTTTTTTACAAAGCCACACTGTTGTAACACTTGTCTTGCTGAAATAAGCAAGGGCGTCCATGATAACGTTGCTTGGATGACAACATATGTTGCTCCAAAACCTGTACGGACCTTTCAGCATTAATGGTGCCTTCACAGATGTGTAAGTTACCCATGCCTTGGGCACTAATGCACCCCCATACCATCACAGATGCTGGCTTTTGAACTTTGCGCCTATAACAATCCAAATGGTTATTTTCCTCTTTGTTCTGGAGGACACCACATCTTCTGTTTCCAAATATAACTTGAAATGTGGACTCGTTAGACCACAGGACACCTTTCCACTTTGCATCAGTCCATCTTAGGTGAGCTCGGGCCCAGCCAAGGCGGCGGCGTTTCAGGATATTGTTGATAAATGGGTTTGGCTTTGCATAGTAGAGTTTTAACTTGCACTTACAGATGTAGCGACCAACTGTAGTTACTGACAGTGGTTTTCTGAAGTGTTCCTGAGCCCGTGTGGTGATATCCTTTACACACTGTCGGTTTTTGGTGCAGTACCGCCTGAGGGATTAAAAGTCTGTAATATCATCGCTTACTTCCAGTGATTTCTCCAGATTCTCTGAACTTTTTGGATGATTTTACGGACCGTAGATGGTAAAATTCCTAAATTCCTAGCAATAGCTTGTTGAGAAATGTTGCTCTAAAACTGTTCGACAATTTGCTTACAAAGTGGTGACCCCTCACCCCATCCTTGTTTGTGAATTACTTAGCATTTTAATGGAAGCTGTTTTTATACCCAATCATGGCACCCAACTGTTCCCAATTATCCTGCACACCTGTGGGAAGTTCCATATAAGTGTTTGATGAGCATTCCTCAATTTTCTCAATATTTATTGCCACCTTTCCCAACTTTTTTGTCACGTGTTGCTGGCATCAAATTCTAAAGTTAATGATTATTTGCAAAAAAATTATAAGTTTGAACATCAAATATGTTGTCTTTGTAGCACATTCAACTGAATATGGGTTGAAAATAATTTGCAAATAATTGTATTCTGTTTATATTTACATCTAACACAATTTCCCAACTCATATGGAAACGGGGTTTGTAATGTATCAGAAAAAAAAAAGTTTTTAGAGTAAACTTACAAAACTAGCAGGGGATGAAATCATCATTTATCTAACCATGTGCTTTGGCTTAATTGTGAATAAGTGTGTATTAATATTGATACTACTTTTAATTGGGAGCAAAGTGTGCCCTAACACAGGCATTTTGCTGCTAGATTTTATAGACAAACGTTCTTCATAGTGCTCTTCTATTTGCCAATGTTTTCTGTGATGTTGACAGAAATTATTATATTAAATATTGTGTAAATGCAAGTTTTGTACGAGTTTTAATGAGAACAAGTACACGTTCTACTGGCAATAATATTTGTATGAAATATTATAATTTTTTTTTTTTTTTTTCCAAGACTGCGCTGCTGTAGTGGCTGCTGTAGGCAGGAGCTCTGTGCTCTTGTATCATCCTTTTGTGTTTCCCTCTTGTTTTCATGTGTTATTATATTTTTTTGCATTTTGGTCCGGGACCCTTTGGGACTGTGTGACAAGGGGTGGCACTTTCGTGACCTCTGTGGTGCTTTTTTTGTGGACTTCTGGATCTGCCTCCCGGGAGCCTTTTGGCCATGGAGACCAGCTGCTGGGTGTCTGCTACACCAGAGTCTGTTTGGAGGGACTGGAGGAGATGCGGATGAGGGGACAGGGCTGCGGAGCTAGCACTGAGCGCTGGGACGGAGAAGCTCCGTGGTGTCTTGACTGGGTGAGCAGGTGTCGGACACCTCAGTCACCTTGGACGTATCCTCGCTCATCCATGCGGACTGGACACTGGCCGAGAGTGGAGTCCGCTGTGTTGGTTGCTTTGTTGGATCTGCTTCTGTCTCTGGCCATGCTCCCTCCACCCCAGCGGACGATGGCGTGGAACACCGTAGAGGCCACCACAGTGGATATGTTTCTTTTACTTTTTATTCATAGCTGTATGTAGAAGTGTCTGGTTGCATCTGCTGCTTTAATGTCTTTAATGTCCTCTGTGTTCTTTGATGTTTGATGTTTCCCTCTTACACACATGTAAGAGGGATGTGTACTATGGCTATGAGTTGTTCTTTTCCCTTGGCCTCAGTCTGCACCCCCACTCCAGGGCCTAGGCTAAGACGGATTTTTTATTTTTTTTTATTTTATTTTAATCTTATATATTTCCCCCCAACCCCCCACCCCCCACCCCATTTGTTTACCTGTATGTCATCTTTTTTGTAAGGGGCGCTGGAAGCCGGCAGACCCGCCAGCGATCCTGTTCTGTCTCCCTGTAATGTTTGTCTGATCTTGAATGGGATTGTGCTGAAAATTGTAATTTTCCTGAAGGAACTCTCCTGACGGAATAAATAAAGTACTATCTAATCTAATCTATTTGCAATGGACACATTATTGTTGCTTCTTTTTTTTTTTTAGCTGTTTTGTGTTTGTATAAATGTTTTTGTGTTCTGTTTCAAAGATTATCGTATCAAATGAGTAAAATAAAAACATGTGTACATACTATTTTTACTTATTTTTATAGATTATAATTACCAAACTTTCAATGGAAATCACTTAGATTATAGAGTCGCATCTAAGGGTATGAACTGCCTAATGGTGAATTAATATGCTTTAGGTTACAAACATTTGCTTGCATTACTTTATAGTTAGAGATTAATTTTCCTTTTTTTATCCAAGCATTAGAAGGTAGAAAGCGAGTGTGAAGGAGTGGACAATATTTATTGAATTAAAGAAGCTAATCAACTAACTTGGTGTAGCAGTTGGAGCGTAGCACTGCTAGTCTGCACCATACTGAAGCAGAATGAGTCTAACGCCAGCCAAGGACTTAAAAACACTATCTAAATCAGTGGTGTCAAATGTTAGGCCAGCGGACAGGTTTCATCCGGCCAGCGTGATGAGTTTGCAAAGTATAAAAATGAGGCGAAATTTTTTAAATGAAAGAAACAGCTGTTCTAAATGTGTCCACTCGATGTCACAATAGCAAATCTTTGTATCTTTGTGGAAAATTCTACATATGTAAAAAATAATAAACCACATGATGTTAGTGCACCAGTTGAGGAAAATGAGCAAACTACATAAATAACATCCTGTAATTAGATTTTGACATTGAAAATTAACACAATGAGTTGACTGATGGACATTATGACATTTTTCCAGAAAGTATAAATAACGACAAATAAAGGTAGAATACTTTTAACCGCAACATGCAAGTGTAAGAAAACCACAACAACAATATGATTTGTACATTATCAAAATGTGCTTCTTCTACTTATAAACAAAAAAAAACAATCTGAAGTTGTCTTTATTTTTAAGTTATCATGCCGTGATTTTTGTTGTTGTTGTTCCTCTCAGAACAGATCATTAACGAAAACTGAGGTACCACTGTCATTGTGTTTCATTACTGTGACAATCAGTGAAGTGAAACTTACAAAAACCCACGACTCCGATTCTTGGGGTGATTATTCAAATCCGAATCCATTTTCGATTTAACGTGATTTTTTGCATTGTCTTAATTGGTATCCATCCATCCATTTCCTACCGCTTATTCACTTTGGGGTCGTGGGGAGCGCTGGTGCCTATCTCAGCTACAATCGGGCGGAAGGCGCGGTACACCCTGGACAAGTCACCACCTCCTTGCAGGGCCAACACAGATAGACAGACAACATTCACACTCACATTCACACACTAGGGCCAATTTAGTGTTGCCAATCAACTTATCCCCAGGTGCATGTCTTTGGAAGGGGGAGGAAGCCGGAGTACCCAGAGGGAACCCACGCAGTCACGGGGAGAACATGCAAACTCCACACAGAAAGCAGGCATGTGATTTTTCCGTCTAAAGTCGGAATTCCGTCTTTTTTAATCTCGGGGGGGGGAAGTGTCGACCAATCAACTACGGCGTAATATAATATTACGCCGTAGTTGATTGGTCGATATGTTCCTTGTGACCAATCAGGACATCTGTAATGAATGATGACATTACTACCGCCATTTTCCAAATGTAAACGATGTCAATTCTCGAGAGAAAGGACGCTTCACGAGTAAAAGAAATTGATAAACATGTTAAAAATAAGTTCCGATGGGACTGGATGGAAAGGGAAATCACTGATACCGTTGGGAAGAAGGAAGTTACGACTTTGTCCGGCGATTTTATTCGGAAAATCGATCGTCCCGGAAAAGGTTTGTGCACATGGTGCCATGATAATATTGACTATGATCACGAGGTTTCAAGGCTTTGGAAGTACATGCAAAACGCCAAAAACATATGAAACAACTTGAAGCAAGGAAAACGAACTTTTCACAAGCTGGTACTTTTAGATGTCAACCGAAAGTGAGCAAACCTTACGGACTTCATCCTTTGTTTACATCGACAACTGCCGTAGACATCGAGAGGAAAGATCCACCCAAACAACCCACTTCAGTTGCAGACAGTGTAGTTAATAATGAGGTAAGCTAAACAATATTTGCTTGCGAAATACGCATGTTTGTTTTAAATATTAACCAATTATTGCTTTGCGAAATATAAATGGGTTTTTCTAAAAATAAATAGCCACGTGAAAATATATTATGAAATTAAAGAAATTCAAAGAGTCGCATTATTGATTCCAGTTAACAATTTCTTTGAAATGAATTTGTATATAATACTCGAGGAAGAAGTTGGCAGTGAAATCCAAAAAAGAAGCTACAAAAGCAGAGACCAAAAGGAAAATGCAGGCTGCTCAGAAATTTGCAAGGAAAAGTCATGTTAGGGCTCTCCGAGCAAGTAAATGTGTGAAGTGAACTGAAGTCATGTGGTAATACTGTAAATAAAACTGTAGATAATAACACTGATCAACGTGACACCTGTGGATGTGAAATGAACACAAGATGTAAATATTAGTGACTAAATACTGTTGGGACTGAACCATTAATGTTCTATTAATGATGTTTTCATGTCTTTAAACACTAAAATATTTTCTTCAAATGGTGCTGTCTTTGTTAATTTTAGCATATTAAATTGGTGAAAAACCAGGAGCTTGAACCTGGCTGGGGGCCTTTCGTCTCCCAGACCCCCGGATTTTTTTTCAGTCAAATCACATGCCTGAGAAAGATCCCGAACTCAGGATTGAACTCAGAACTACTCAGGACCTTCGTATTGTGAGGCAGACACACTAACCCCTCGTCCACCGTGGTGCCCCTTGATTGGTATATTAAATATAGTCTAGAGTTCCTCTTGGCTGCTGAAGCCGGGCCTAAAAAAAAATGTTTTTAGGAAGCAATTCTTGAACATTTTTAATCATTTTAGAATCGGAATAATCAGTCCCTCCAGGACATTTCGATGTAGCAATCGTGCCAATATCAAGCAAATTAAACCAATGCCGGAAAATTATGCACGGCCTCTCAACCTCCCACGCACATTTTAGTCAATCCAAAGGTACGTTTTTTTTTCTTGTGCAGATGAACCAGGCACAACCTGTAACAATATATCAACTCTTTCTTGCTCAACCGGCTGATTTGTTCAGACCTACCTACTTGTTCTACCTACAGCGCTAAGCCTTCTGGGTAATGTAGTACATCAACATTCACTTTTCAGCTTCCATGTATCCATCCATCCGTTTTCAGAGCTGCCTGACACAGCGCCTGTACCGAAATAGCTCATTGTCCTACCTACAATGACAAAAACGATGTTGCTATCAAATCACGAGTTTGCTATTTATGTCATCTTGATCCTTATAAACCGATGTTCCTTTAGCTACATGTAATTTTGCCAATTGCTGAACTTTTGAGCCACAGCACCTGATTTCGTTCAAGGCTCAATACAGTTTACTATACAAAACTTGATTTAAAAATGTATTTTTCAGGTAATTTTATGTATGTCTGCTCATAGCCTAGTTCTGGGGTCTATAACCATCGGTCTTATCATGATTTACATACTTTTGACTACAGGGGTCTAAAACCCGTCTTATCTATCCATTTCTACCGCTTGTCCCGTTTGGGGTCGATGGGGGTGCTGGAGCCTATCTCAGCTGCATTCGGGCGGAAGGCGACGCACACCCTGGACAAGTCGCCACCTCATCACAGGACCACCACAGATAGACAAACATTCACACTCACATTCACACACTAGGGCCAATTTAGTGTTGCCAATCAACCTATCCCCAGGTGCATGTCCTTAGAGGTAGGAGGAAGACAAAGTACCCAGAGGGAACCCACACGGGGAGAACATGGAAACTCCACACAAAAAATCCCTAGCCCGGGATTGAACCCAGAACTACTCAGGACCTTCGTATTGTGAGGTTGATGAACTAACTCCTGCTTCACCATGCTGCCCAGCTTTCATGTATGTATATAGTTATTTAACCTTTATTTAGCGAGGGTAAGAAAATCAATGTGTTCATTTACAACGCTGATCTAGCAAAGAGGCAGCATTTACATGTTGGAGAAGTTGAAGTGTGATGATATTTTCTCGTTGCCTCTCATTTGCGCTATAAATCGCAATCAACAGTTCAAATGTGTTGGAAGATGAATGAATGTTTAAGATGGACAAAAACACCTTTCAATGCGATGAGGTGGCGACTTGTCCAGGGTGTACGCCGCCTTCCGCCCGATTTTAGCTGAGATAGGCTCCAGCGACCCCGAAAAGTATAAGCGGTAGAAAATGGATGGATGGAAACACTTTTCAAGCATAAACCTTGCGGAGGACAGCAAAGAGCGGACAACAAGGGAGCCTTTGGTGGTGTATCTTTCTACAATTATATTTAGGGATGGAAATCGAATTGGTTCTGAACAAGAACCAGTTCCCAGTGTAACAATTTGTAGTATTTGTATTATAGAGGGTCCGGTAGGCGGAACCCTCCTGTTTGGGGCAATACGTCCAGTGGGAACCTTTTATGTGTTGCACTTCTTCCGGAGCACAGAAGTAAACTACCCACTACTCTTCAGCCTGGTGTCGGCGCCCATTCATTCCAAAGTGTCAAGATACTACATTTGGCGACGAGAAAATCGGTGAACTTTTGGAAAGCTGTTCGAGGGGAGGACGGCGGAGAGTTCTAAGACGCGGATTGCAGAAAATGTTGGCCAGCGAGTAACCGGAGCGACACGGTTATGCGGAGATAGCATCGGAGTGCTAACGGCGGAACTAACGCGTGGAACCGGACCACCAGTAGCGGTGACAGGATGGCCGCGGGTCTGGTAAGAACACTAACGGCGTTTGACAGCCAAAATCTGAGTTGGGAAGAGTATTGTGAGGTGCTGGGACAGTATTTTGAGGCTAATGGAATCGCAGACGCGGGAAAAAAGCGGGTGATATTACTTAGCTCCGTTGGCGGGAGAACGTACAGTTTAATGAGAAACTTGCTGAGCCCGGAGAAGCCGTCGGAGAAAACATTTGAGGAGTTGACAGAATTGCTTCAGTCCCATTACAACCCAAAACCCAGTGAAATTGTCCAGAGATTCAAGTTTAATTCAAGGACAAGAGATGAAAACGAGACAGTGTTGGAGTTTGTGGCTGTGTTGAGGGACCTGGCGAGGCATTGTAATTAGATTAGATAGTACTTTATTTATTCCGTCAGGAGAGTTCCTTCATTTATGGGGACAAGCTAAAAGAAATGCTGAGAGACAGATTAGTGTGTGGCATCAAGGATGATCGCATGCAACGTCGGTTGTTAGCGGAGTCAGAGCTAACGTTCGAGAAAGCTTTGGAGTTGGTACAGTCCATGGAAGCAGCGAACAGAGATGTGCGTGAGCTGCAGGGCAGAGCAGCAGCGGCTGCAGTAAATGTAAACACGGCGGCACAGGCGGTTTATGACATCGACATAAAACCTAAATGGAAGAACACGAGTGGGCAGGTGACGTGCTACAGGTGTGGGGCTGAGCACATGGCACCAGACTGCCGCTTTGTAAATGAGACATGCCATGGGTGTGGTAAGAAAGGACAGCTGAGGAGAATGTGCAAGACAGCGCCCCCTACTGACCAGCGGCGGCAAGTTAAGGGGGGAGGAAAAATGGACAAGTCAATGACTAAGAAAGTAAAAAAACAGCAAACACATTACGTGGAAGAGTCCCAAGGGGCACAATCCAGTGAGGAGGAAGAGTTTTCAATGAACAATTTCAAAGACTCAAAATTGGAAAAAGTTGACCCCATAACCACACAGTTAGATTTAAATGGACATTGAGTGGAGTTTGAAGTGGACACTGGTTGCATTGTTACTATCCTGACAAGGAAAGAATATAGGAAGTTGTGGACGACTGGAAAAGCAAAGAAATTGAAAAAATGTGAAATTGCATTGAAAACATATGTGGAAAAGTGGCAACCCTGGGGAAAGCCAGCGTAACGGTGACACACAAAGACAAAGTCAAACACCTACCGGTAGTTGTGGTAGCAGGAGCAGGACCAAACCTGCTGGGCCGAGCATGGCTCAGAGAGTTAGACATGAATTGTGTGTATGTTAAAATGCTAGACCAACCACGGCTCACTCTGGAAGAGGTGCTTCAACAGAATGAAGACGTCTTTAAGGAGGGGCTCGGAACCTGGACAGGTCCGCCAGCCAAGATATACATCAACAATGACGTGGCGCCGAAGTTCTACAGGCCCAGACCGGTACCATTTGCCATGAGAAAGAAAGTTAAAGCGGAGCTAGAGAGGCTCACAGAGCAAGGGGTAATAGAACCAGTCAAGTTTGCAGAGTGGGCAGCACCAATTGTGCCTGTGCTAAAACCAGACAATTCAGTGCGCATTTGTGGTGACTACAAGCTCACAGTGAACTTAGCTTCCAAGCTAGAACAGTACCCATTGCCAAGGATGGAAGACCTATTTGAGAAGCTCGCAGGAGGTGAAAAATTCACGAAACTAGACTTGAGCCATGCTTATCAACAAGTATCACTAGACGAAGCATCAAAACCATATGTAACTCTCAACACTCACAAAGGTCTCTTCCAGGTCAATCGTTTGCCATTCGGGGTATCCTCCAGTCCAGCGATCTTCCAGTGGCTGATGGAAGGGGTGATGGCGGGCATCCCTAACGTGGCAGTCTTCTTAGATGACATCTTGCTGACCGGGAAGAGTGACCGCGAGCACTTGGAGACGCTGAGTGAAGTCCTGCGGAGGCTACGAGAGGCGGGACTTCGATTGAAACGTAAGAAGTGTGCTTTCCTAGAGAGTGAGGCCGAGTTTCTGGGTCACATTGTGAACGTCTCGGGGCTTCACCCGCTACCGAACAAAGTACAGGCCATTCAGGAAGCACCCGCGCCTAACAACATCACAGAGCTGAGAGCATATTTAGGACTCCTAAATTATTACAATCGATTCTTACCGAACCTCTCGACGTTGTTGGCACCATTGCACAAACTGCTGCGTAAAGACATCAAGTGGCAGTGGGAAGAGGAGCAAGAGCGAGCGTTTGAGAAGTCCAAGGAACTCATGCAGTCTTCTAGAGTGCTAGTGCACTACAACAGCCAAAAAGATTTGGTGTTGTCTTGCGATGCATCGCCTCATGGGGTGGGGGCGGTGTTATCGCATCGAATAGCAGACGGGCAAGAGCGACCCATAGGGTTCATGTCAAGAACACTCACAGATGCAGAGAGAAACTACTCGCAACTAGACAAAGAAGGCTTGGCAGTCATGTTTGGCATCCAGAGGTTCCATAAATATCTCTACGGAAGGAAATTTGTAATTTGTACAGATAACAAACCACTATTGTCTCTGTTCAATGAGATGAAAGCTGTGCCGCAAATGGCATCCCCCCGCATCCAACGTTGGGCAGTGACATTGCGAGGGTATGAATATGTAATTGTGTACAAACCAGGCAAACATCACAGCAACGCAGACGCGCTGAGCCATCTTCCCATGCCACAGGAGACCACTCACAAAGATGAGGGACGAGTGTTGATGATGGAGGAAGCAACACTTGTGTCAATTCACACAGCAAGGTTGGCCAGAACAAAACACAGATGCAGTGTTCCAACCATATGCAGTGAGGCAAACGGAGTTGAGTGTGCAAGATGGTTGCATCTTGTGGGGGTCACGGGTGGTAGTGCCGCCGCCAGGCAGGAAGGCATTACTAAGCCAGTTGCATCATGGACACCCGGGAATCACCTGAATGAAAGCACTAGCCCGTAGCTACTTTTGGTGGCCTAAAATGGATGCTGACATTGAAGCAACAGCAAAAAGGTGTGATACATGCCAGGAGCATCGAAATGTGCCCACCCCAGCGCCACTTCACCCGTGGGAGTGGCCTAGAAGACCATGGCAGCGGCTGCACATAGACTACGCAGGGCCATTCATGGGACACATGTTCTTGATTGTGATGGATGCATATTCAAAATGGATGGATGCATACCCAGTGCACTCAGCAACAGCAAACAGCACAATTGAATGTCTCCGGAAAAGTTTCAGTAATCAAGGATTACCAGAAGTGATTGTATCGGATAATGGTGCATGTTTTGTTAGTACAGAGTTCCAGCAGTTCCTCAGCAACAATGGCATTGAACATTTCACTTCAGCACCACATCACCCGTCTTCAAATGGCTGTGCAGAGCGGGCAGATCAGACATTCAAATCAATGATGAAGAAAGAGGGCACCATCCACACCAGGGTGGCACGGGTGTTGTTTAGCTACCGCATCACACCGCAGTCGACAACAGGGAGATCACCAGCAGAATTACTGCAAGGCAGGCGGTTGAGGTCAACGCTAGATTTAGTGCATCCAGATCTCAGAACAAAAGTGGAACGGAAACAAGGTAGTCAAAAACAAAACCATGACAAAAATACTCCACAGAGGGGATTTCAAGTGGGGGACGCGGTGTTAACACGCAACTTCAGCTATGGGCCAAAGTGGATCCCGGGGTTTGTCACAAAGGTCACTGGGCCGGTGACCTACAAAATCATGGTAGGCAGCGGGTCAGTAGTGCGCCGACACGTAGACCAGATTCTGGGGCGGCCAGAGGAAAGACACACTAGAGAACCAGAGAACTCTGCGACGGTTGCAGAGCCGGCGGAGGTGCCGGGGGTCGTGCCATCATCTCCTGAACCTGGGGCTGCGATTGCGGAGCCGGTGGTGATGGTCCAGAGCGGCGTTCCTGAGGGCCGGGCGGCGGGCAGTGCAGCGCCAACAGAGGGGAGCAGTCTGGCCGTGGTGGGGCCGCCTTCTCAACAAGAAGCGGCACCGGTGCGGCGGTCACACAGGACTGTATCGAAGCCCCGGTACCTGAGAGACTATGTAGCACAGGGGTGGGCATTACGTCGATCGCGATCGACTGGTCGATCTCGGAGGGTGTGTCAGTCGATTTCAATTCAGGCATTAAAAAATATACATAAAAATGAGCAATCATCAATCATACCAAGACTTCACTTTCGTCAGTTGTTTGACATTCTCGGCACCCGAGGATCTTGTGAGATGACGCTGGCTGCTGCAAGCTCATATTTAAGAAAAAAATCACTAACAGGGCGGACGCAGAGAAACACATTTTATTTCTAGAGACTCCGTACCTACTGTCAAAACTCTGAAGACCGACTGCACAGTTCCTGTCTTCACCATAAAAGACCTGTTTCATCCTGCCTGTGCTAACAAAATAAGAGTCTCAGAAAGCTAGCGTGCACAAGCTAGCAAGCTACGGAGTTTGATGCCAATGTATTTCTCCCCCGCCCTCAGCGACCGCTTTCTCACTTGCTTGCCCACCCGCACTCTCACTGACGTCCCTCACCTGCTGCCAGACATTAAAGGGCCACACACATATGCTACTCTCATAACAAAGTGTTTAAAAACGAGTATGCAAGTTGGACAAATGAGATGCCAAATCCAACCACTTTCATGTGGTATTGGACAGAAAGGAGGACTTTTTTTTTCCTCCATTTGAAAATGCGGACGTTATCAGCACCACTGTCTAATTCCAATCAATGCAAGTCATCAGAATCAAATACACCAACTTATATTCTTGTCGTCATGAAAGAAAGGAATCTATGTGTGTTAAACATGCTTGTATTATCATTAAACACCATTAACTTGTTAACAAAAATGTTTCTTTCATAAATAAATAAATATAAATTATAAATAGGAATGAGGTAGATCTCCTCGACTTGGTCAATTGAAAAGTAGCTCGCCTGCAGAAAAAGTGTGAGCGCCCCTGATGTAGCATAATGTATTATTAGTTTTGTTATTTTTAGTGCTGGTTATTTCCCTCCATCAGGACTGGGAGGGGGGGGAGAGGTTATTTTGCACATTTTTGAACGGTTATGAATCACAAATAGGTTCGCACAATTGAATGTGTAATTTATTTAGTTTAGTGTTATGAAAAGTAAGTTTTAGCTTAAGGGGGGAGGGATGTAGTATTTGTATTATACAGGGCCCGGTAGGCGGAACCCTCCTGTTTGGGGCAATACTTCCAGTAGGAACCTTTTGTGTGTTGCACTTCTTCCGGAGCACAGAAGTAAACTACCCACTACTCTTCAGCCTGGTGTCGGCGCCCATTCATTCCAAAGTTTCAAGATACTACACAATTCCTTGCCAAATTTTTAATTCAATTTCCTTATCAATGCCAGTGGTTGGGAATGCTTTGGCGTAGTGACGTCAGAAAGTAAAATGGCAGGCAAAACAAACACTGTAAAGTTGACTACGTTTTACAAGAAAAGATGGCAACGGCGCTGTTTGCAATAACTGCATGATTGCTACTTCGTCAAGAGGAGGACATACAAGCAATATGCTGAAACATTTGAAAACCAAGCATGCAAGGACTATTAATGAATGTTGCGTTTTTTTAACGTCGATCTCATCCTGGCAGCAGTAAATGCTAGCACGTCATCTGCCATAAATACAACAGGTACTAACTCACTGTCTTGTTTCAAAATTGAAATCAAAAGATTGATTGATTGAAACTTTTATTAGGAGTGTTAGAGCCAAATACACTTTCTGTCTGTCAAATTGATGACGTCACTAAAGGGTTGGCTCCAAGGCCAAGTGCCTGTCTATTTAAGGAGGAGTCAGGATCTTGCTCAGGTGTTGCTGAGTAGAGGCCCAACAGTTTTTGAATGTGCCAGGCTGGTATTTGTTTGCTCCTGTGTATTTTCTGTTTTTGTACAAAGTGTGTTATATAAATGTGACCTTATGAAATTAAATATTTTTGTTAAACATTGACACAATTTTGGACATCAATTATTAGTTGGCTGCACACGTCTGAACTAGCTTCATTTATATTCGGCAACCAGAAGCAGTAATAGTATAGGACTTTACCGCTACAGTTAAGTCAAAAACTGCCTCACCTAAAGGCGAGTTGTTTATTGGGAAGCAACAAGCTGCGAGGCTTGTTTTGGAAGAGGATCGCACCTGCCGCTGTCAGTATTTGATTGACGAGCGGCGGCGGAAGAAAGGGATCGGCGAAGCGGTGGACACACTCCTGCAATCAAGCTCTGCGTCGACAGCTCCAAGTCCCACTGGAGAGCAACAGGGTCGCTCATCGGGGACAGCAGCAGGAGCAGGAGCAGGAACCCCTGCAGATTAATTCCATCGGATAAGGCCGTGCGCGCGCGTGCGTGCCATGCGTGGAGCAGGATGCGGAGCAGCGTTGAGTGTGGTATGTTTTAGCGGCGCGCCCACTTTAAAAAAAAAAAAAATGGCCATTGTTAAATTGTGTGCACACAAATATTAAAAAATCAAATTTATTGGTGACTATTTGACTTGACTTGCGCACGGGTTGACAAACTTTGACTTTTCCTAATGGAGGAGGAGGGAGCACACGCATGCGCTGATGAACATAAACAGCCACAAGGGGACACTGTGGCTGAACGTGACAATGCTGGACAAGGGGGTTGAAGGGAAAAAAACGTGTGGTAAAAATGACACCCAAAGCTCTAGTTCACAAAATTGAAAGTTTGCACGGGGAAAGAAAATCAAAGTTGCAAAGACTCTCAATATTAAAAGAGGGGATCATTGCTGTGATAAATGACGAAACACGTTCACATGAGCTAAAGAAGGAATTTAGCAGGTTTATGGATTTATATCATGAAATTAGAAAAGTGCACATAACTTTGTTGTCTCTGTTGCCAGAATATGAGAGTACTAAACACGAGACATGGTACAAAGCAAAAATGTTGAATTTTGATGGTTTTATTGAAAAGGTTGACAGGTTGATGTGTTTTAAAAATGATGACAATGATAATGATGATGATGATGATGATGAGGTTGAAAATGAGGGTTCCGCTGTTTATGGTTTTGAAAATGAAAGTGTACAACCCCATGACAGCATTTCAAATGTTCCATCTATTGTTTTATCAAAGCCCATTGAATCCACAGTCTCAAACAAAAGCAAAATGTCTTCCACTTCTTCTGCTCGCATAATAGCAGAGGCAGATAAGGCAGCACTTGTCGCCCGTGCTATTGCTTTAAAAGAGATCCATGCATTGGAGGCGCAGGCAGCAACTCTAAAGAGGGAACAGGAGGAACAAGCAGAGGCCATTAGGAGGAAAAAGGAGCAAATGGAGTTGGATTCTGAAATAGCAGCCCACAATGCTAAAATGTCTGTCCTCCATGAAGCCAGTGTTGCCGGCAGGAGCAAAGAGTCTGATGGAATGGAGTCTTATTATAGGCAAAGGACAAAACCGAAAAAAGGGCCTACTCCGCCTGTACAACAACGTCAGCCATCTCTTAAAGCTGCTCCTTCAGAGCTTCACACAGCCAAGAATGCCCCAAACAAGGTCCATTCACACCCTCAACCAAACAAACAACCACTTCGCTCATCAATCAATCAATCAATGTTTATCTATATAGCCCCAAATCACAAATGTCTCAAAGGACTGCACAAATCATTACGACTACAACATCCTCGGAAGAACCCACAAAAGGGCAAGGAAAACTCACACCCTAACTTTGGATCCTGTGGAAAACCAATCAAGGCAAAATTTACCTCAAGCATTTCAATCATTTCAAGGCAACACAATACCAGGTGAATTCCACACTGTATTACAGAGGCAAAATGAAATGATGGCACTCCTGGTTCAAGCACAAACCTCCAAATTACTTCCACACAGACAAATTCCGTTTTTTGAAGGTGACCCATTGCAGTTTCAAGCTTTCATAAAAGCTTTTGAATATTGTATAGAGGCAAAAACCAATGATCGTGGTGACTGCTTATACTATCTGGAGCAGTTTACCAAAGGACAGCCCAGAGAGTTGGTGCGCAGTTGCCTCTATATGCCTACAGAGAGAGGCTATGCTACAGCAAAACGCCTACTAAGGGAACACTTTGGAAATCCTTCAAAAATAACAGCAGCCTACCTGGACAAAATCATGGTTTGGCCAAACATCAAGTCTGAGGATGTAAAAAATCTCCAAGCTTTTGCACTGTACTTGCGAGAAAGCTCCAATGCCATGGATGAGCTGCAGTACTTGGACGAGCTCAACATGCCAGCTAGCATGAAGATGCTCATACACAAGCTTCCATACAAATTAAGGGAGCAGTGGAGAGGAAAAGCAGCCGACATTGTTGACCAACAAAAGCGACGTGCTTGTTTCACAGACATTGTTAAATTTATTGAACAGCAGGTCAGAATTGCTTCAGATCCTGTCTTTGGCGACATTCAGGACATCCCTCAAAACAAAACAGTAACCAAACCCAAGCCTATACATCAAAGCAAATCACAGTTCAGAAGGAACAGTTTTGCAACTCATGTGACAGTTGCCACTAGACATAAACCGGCGCCACACCTCAATAAATTTGTGAACACCTCCAAGACTAACTCTATTTCCTGTCCTTTCTGTAAAAGTGAACATGCATTGGAGGACTATCCGATACTGGAAAATAAGGCACACAGGGAAAAGCTTGACTTTTTAAAGGAAAAAGGCCTGTGTTTTGGTTGCCTGTGCACAGGGCACCTGAGCAAGAGTTGCGACAGGCGCATCACTTGCTCCTACTGCAACAAGACACATCCCAAAGTGCTACATATTGACAGGAGGCATCTGGAAAGTGGAGAAAATAGCCAACTTCCAAAGGTAAAAGCAGATATTTACACTACATCATCAACTTGTGGCCATACAGGGGCTGGAAACTATGGAATTTTACCTATCCTGCCCGTTCAAGTAAAATGCTCAAAGGGCAGCAAGATAATCCAGACATATGCTTTCCTGGATCCAGGAAGCACAGGGACTTTCTGTTCTGAACAGTTGGTAAACACGCTGAACACAGAAGGCCGAAAAACAAAAATCCACTTGCGCACCAAGGGGCGCACAGTAAGGTGGTCCCGAGCAGCATTGTAAATGGTCTGGAAATCTCTGAGCTTACTTGTAGTAAGTTTTTTGAGCTTCCTGATGTCTTCACTCAAAGGCAGATGCCCGTGTACACAAACAATCTGATTAGAGAGGCAGAACTTGATAAGTGGCCTTACCTCCAAGGCATTAAAATTCCTCGGATAACTGCCAACGTGGACCTGTTAATCGGTACCAACGCCTCAAAGTTAATGGAACCAAGGGAGGTGATTAACAGCCACGGAGATGGACCTTATGCTGTCAGAACCCTATTGGGGTGGGTGATTAATGGGCCATTACAAGGCAGTGACAAGCACAATGGGAGCCCCACAGTTACTGTTAAACGCACAATCGTTAACAGTTTGGAGGAACTGCTTATGAACCAGTACATGCATGATTTCAATGAGCAGGGACCCAAAGATCAAGAGGATATGTCAAAAAAGGATAAGAAGCCCAAGATAGAGAAGCCCAGCAGGAAGACACCAAAAAGAAAACGGAGCGCAGATGACCGTGACGATGAAAGAAAAGTCAGTCGAATGCGAACAATACGCCAGGCAGTCTCCAAAGCCGTGTCGAAACAGCGGGAAATCCTTCTGGGGGACGGAGGCCGTGAGGATGAAGAGCAGGATGACCCAGAGGAAGCTTACCTGGGTCCTGATGAGTCTGGGAGTGATGAAGACTTCATGGTGGAAGATGACGAAGACAGCGACTATGGCAAGTCCAAAAAGAGAAGAGTTCCCCGAAAGAGGAGGAAGAAAACGACCCCGAGAGTCCTTTGGGAGAAGAAGAGGAGGAAACTGAGAAAGAGAAAAGCTCTCCTACCCCCAAGGTGACGAAGTAAGCTGATGGCAAGGAGTAGGAAAAGAAGACAGCTACAGTCTACATGTACTGTTGGTAATAGATCACCAGTATTGGATTTGCATGAGGAAATGTGAAGGCATGCAGTAAAATAACTGCATTATTGCAAAAAGGGAACATAAAACCCTAAGAGTGTTTGTTTTTGTATTAGGGCTCTATTTTTGTTTTATTTATTTCAAATTAAATTGCTCTGTTCATCACGCCAGTAGCAATTAGGGGCTGGTGTGTTAGAGCCAAATACACTTTCTGTCTGTCAAATTGATGACGTCACTAAAGGGGTTGGCTCCAAGGCCAAGTGCCTGGCTATTTAGGGAGGAGTCAGGATCTTGCTCAGGTGTTGCTGAGTAGAGGCGCAACAGTTTTTGAATGTGCCAGGCTGGTATTTTTTTGCTCCCGTGTATTTTCTGTTTTTGTACAAAGTGTGTTATATAAATGTGACCTTATGAAATTAAATATTTTTGTTAAACATGGACACAATTTTGGACATCAATTATTAGCCGGCTGCACACGTCTGAACTAGCTTTATTTATATTCGGCAACCAGTAGCAGTAATAGTATAGGACTTTACCGCTACAAGTAGATTGCACAGTTCAGTACATATTCCGTACAATTGACCACTAAATGGTAACACCCGAATAAGTTTTTCAACATGTTTACGTTGGGGTCCACGTTAATCAATTCATGGTACAAATATATACTATCAGCATAATACAGTCATCACACAGGTTAATCATCATAGTATATACTTTGAATTATTTACATTATTTACAATCCGGGGGGTGGGATAAGGAGCTTTGGTTGATATCAGTACTTCAGTCATCAACAATTGCATCAACAGAGAAATGGACATTGAAAAAGTGTAGGTCTTACTTAGTAGGATATGTACAGCCAGCAGTGAACATAGTGAGTTCAGATAGCGTAAGAACAAGTATATACATTACAAGTACATTTGATTATTTATATTAGGTTATTTATAATCCGGGGAGATGGGATGTGAATGGAGGAGGGTATTACTAAAGGGTTGATGTTGCCTGGAGGTGTTGTTTTAGAGCGGTTTTGAAGGAGGATAGAGATGCACTTACTTTTACACCTGTTGGGAGTGCATTCCACATTGATGTGGCATAGAAAGAGAATGAGTTAAGACCTTTGTTAGATCGGAATCTGGGTTTAACGTGGTTTGTGGAGCTCCTCCTGGTGTTGTGGTTATGGCGGTCATTTACGTTAAGGAAGTAGTTTGACATGTACTTCGGTATCAGGGAGGTGTTGTGATCTGGGGTGGAGGTCTAAAAGTAACCGGACTAGCTTGTTCTGGGATTTTGGAGTCTAGATTTGAGGGTTTTGGAGGTGCTGGGGTACCAGGAGGTGCAAGCGTAATCAAAAAAGGGTTGAATGAGAGATCCCGCTAGAATCTTCAAGGTGCTTTTGTTGACCAGAGAGGAGATTCTGTAGAGGAATTTCGTTCTTTGGTTGACCTTTTTGATCACCTTGGTTGCCATTTTATCACAGGAAAGATTGGCCTCTAGAAAGGAACCTAGGTAGGTGATCTCATCTTTCCTGGTGATAACAATGTCACCCACTTTTATACTGAAGTCACTGACTTTCTTAAGTTTGATATGGGACCCAAATAGGATGGATTCCGTTTTACCTAAGTGTATGGATAGCTTGTTGTCAGCAAGCCAGGTGCAAATATTAAAGAGTTCAGCACTGAGGATTTGTTCCACCTGTGACTTGTCCTTGCCAGATACCAGCAGGCTTGAATAATGTTGTGTTGCATGTAGGCTTGTACGGTATACCGGTACTAGTATAGTATCGCAGTAGTAATGAATCTAAAACGGTACTATGCTGTGTTTAGTACTGGTTCCCAATTTATTTCTTTATTTATTGCTGAGACATTGCTGGTTTACGAGTAGAGGAGCATGTTCAGCAGCGCACAACTCACAGAGAACTTTACAAGCAGACACAGCGTGTGGCCAGAAAAGGGAGAATGGACGTATTTGGGCCTAAAAATTGATGATAAAGGTGAAGTTATAACACCGAAACGCCCTCCGGAAGAGGTGCACTAAAGCTAGCTAGCAGCGAACATCCATCCGCAGTCGGCAGTATTTTAGCTTCTTTTAAATCACTAATCTCTTTATTTGTCGCCGCCACGGCGACATATGAAGTGAGTTTCTTACAAGTATACACCTGACTTCCACTGTACCAAGTACAATAGCGGAACTAGTTGATACTACTATGATTAAATTGATATTTTTTATCGTCACAAAATCTTTTTTCCTTTTTTAAAAATGTATTTTATGGTCATAAACTCAGGAAATATGTCCGTAGACCCATGAGGACTTTGGATATGACCAATGTATGATCCTGGCACTACTTGGTATCGTATCGATACCTACATTTGTGGTATCATCCAAAAATAATAAAAAGTATCAAACAACAGAAGAATAAGTTATTATTACATTTTAACAGAAGTGTAGATAGAACATTTAGAAATGGTAAGTAAGCAGATATTAACAGGAAATGAACAAATGGATTAATAATCCATTTTTACAGTTTGTCCTTTATAATTTTAAGAAAATAATAGAATAATGACACAATATGTTACTGCAAATTTGAGTTGACTAAATTAAGAGCCTTTGTTTGTTTACTTACTACGAAAAGACAAGTTGTCTTGTATGTTCAATATTTCATTTAAGGACAAAATTGTTCTTCAATTGCAAAAAGAAACTTATGTTTAATATACCCTAATAGTTTTTGTTAAAATTAAGCCAATAATGCCTTCTTTTTTTTTGTGGTCCCCTTTATTTAGAAAAGTACCAAAATATTGGTATCGGGACAACGCTAGTTGCATTTTATGTATATTTTAGTTTTATCTTGTAAATGTAAACAAACCCTTCTATGATTTGGAGTGTCACCAATATATTTTCTAGGTGGATGGCAAAAGATTATTGAATGCTTTAAAAATGATAATATAAATGTTACATTCTTGAGTAATTTCCACGTATGTTTTATTTGTTAAATTCTACAGAATATTTATTTTCAAAAGTTTTTTTCCCCCTACGATATGTACCTATTAAGACCTCACTGTTGGCTTTGTAGGTCATGTTAGCTCTAAACTAAAGACAATTGATGGTAATCCACTTTTTTGTTGTCCTTTTTTCCACATAAGAATCGATGAGAACCTTTTAAAAGAACCAAATCTTATCCATTTACATCTATAAATATAATTATTATTAGTTATTGTGAATTAAACCAGTACAATAATTTCACACTGACTTTTAGACGGGTGCTTATTTCTATCTAGTGTCTACTTTTGAGTCGGTGCGGTATAAAAGGAGTAAAACATCAATACAGTATTTGTTTTCTCATTTGGTGAAGTTTACAAGGAACACTTAAGACATTAAAAACGAATTCTTAAAATCACAAGTTGTTTCAAGGTTAATTTAAAAAAATAAGCCTCGAAACGTCACAACTTTTTAAAAAAGCTGCCTCGAATTCATACATTTTAGGTTGTAATAAGGGCAGTTCCTTGGAATCCTGGGCCCTCCAAAAGAATATTGGTGTGGACCCCTCTACCCCTTTAATTGCCTGTGTGTGTGTGGCAGCATGTTTCCTTTTCCCCCTATATGACGGCACTGGCAATAATCACAAAAATAATTACTAGCTTTTTTATTTTGTAACTTTTCAAACTCCTATTGGAATATTTTGACGAAAAATGCCCCTTTGAGTGGCAGCACGGTGGCACAGGGGTTAGTGCGTCTGCCTCACAATACGAAGGTCCTGAGTCCTGGGTTCAATCCCGGGCTCGGGATCTTTCTGTGTGGAGTTTGCATGTTCTTGTGACTGCTTGGGTTCCCTTCGGGTACTCCGTCTTCCTCCCACCTCCAAAGACATGCACCTGGGGATAGGTTGATTGGCAACACTAAATGGTCCCTAGTGTGTGAATGAGTGTGAATGTTGTCTATCTGTGTTGGCCCTGCGATGAGGTGGCGACTTGTCCAGGGTGTACGCCGCCTTCCGCCCGAATGTAGCTGAGATAGGCACCAGCGCCCCCGCGTGACCCCAAAGGGAATAAGCGGTTGTAAATGGATGGATGGATGGATGGATGCCCCTTTTAGTGCGTATAATTGAATCCAGCAGAAGTTCACTTCCTGTGTGCAGGTATATTATGTTAGAGGTCGCTACACATTTCTCAGCAAAAAGAAATGGTGACTTTTATTGAGAAAACGACAAAATGGAAATCCTGTTTTGGGTCATACTCCCTATTATTTTATACATATTAAGGAAACCCACAACCTATATTAAGACAATATTTTATTCAAATGTTCAATCACAGACATACAATAAATAAATATGCAGAGCAATGTAAACAACTTCAATGATAATGTCAGTTGATTACTTATCGAAAACATCTTTTGAGAGGGTGTATTTGCAGTACGACTAACAATAAATAATTTGGACATTTTCAACGATTTGCTACAACTTCCCTAAAGATGTGTCCTTTTGAGGGATAAACACTAAAGGGAAAATAGCCGTTTGTATCTTAGAGTCAAAATGTATTGTTTTCAAATGCTTGTGCCTCTAGCGGCACAAGCATTTGCTCATCGGTATCAACGTATGCAAACTTGTTGACATGTCACAGTGCAAGCGTGTCCTTGATCAGCCTTCTCATGGTGGTGCTGACAGAGGTGCCCAGACAGTCCGTGATCTGGTACGTGATCTTGTACAGGTAAGGCTGCACATCCCTCAGACTGGTGTCAAACACGTTGTCCACCTCCGACTGAGTGGGCATCTTGGGCAGGTACTCGTGGCGATTGATGACTTCCACCACGTTGATCACCTTTTCGCCAAGTTTCTCGCCCACTTTCTCCCGGCAGATCTGTCTCTCCTGCTCGTTGGCGAGGTTGACCACGTTGACTTTGATGCTCCACACTTCCCAGGGGATGCACTCGTCAGAAAAGGGCCAACGAGACTTCTTCTTCTGGTAGAACTCCAGGGAGATTTGACCGATGCCATCGCTGCCTGAGTTGCTTAACGCGTCCTGTGGACAAACATGTTGACAGCCGTCAAATTACTGGTACTCGCTCTCGACTTTGTCATTCAGATTTGGAAACTATGCTAGGGTTGCGCAATATTGACAACATAAATGATATGAATTGACAATGAAGCTTTTAATACTATAGTTCCATAAGTTGCCACGTTTGCCTGTTAACAGCAACAAGCGTCCTCTAGCAGCTAACATCTCTCCACAGTGCAAAATTACTTCTAAGTTTCTACAAATATAAATCACTGAAGGACAGAAAATAACTAAACATGATTCACTACGCACTATAGGAGGATACAATAAGCTAGGGCTCGCGAATGTAAACAAGAATAGTATTAGTCAGTGTATAGTCAACACTCAATGGTTAAGTCAGTGTGGTTTTAATCACAAAATTGTTTTTGTTATTGTTTACAAACTCAGAAAATAAGTCCCTGGACACACAAGGGCTTTAAGTGAAAAAGCCAAAGTATTTAAATCACAGCCAATGGTTCTTTTTGCTTGTGTTTAGTTATTTTGCACTATTTAATTAATTTTGCTCCACATTTCGCATGTCATAAAAGGGAATTAGGAATTATATTTTATTGAGAATGCACACCACCATCCTGTGTTTTTGTGCGATTATAATTGTGCTAAGGACTTTGTCATTGATATTGATATATATGTATATTATACATGTAGGCCCATATATATGAATCCTGTTAAATGGGGGTCTGTAGCTTAATGCATGTCATATTGGGGGTCTCACACACACACACACACACACACACACACACACACACACACACACACACACACACACACACTTTTTTGCCGCCCTCGATATGTAGAATTATCTTGGCTTTACCCTAACACCTTTTCTTGATCAAACATTCTGAAAAACTTCTTCTAGTCCACAGGTTTATTGACCGTAAAAAGGGTCAAATGAAAGCATACAAGCAGAAAGGATGCTTACATTACAGACATGCGCACACATTAACTTACACACACAAGCATGCTAAAATAAAACATGCATTATGCTGTGTATTGAACTCAAATGGATAAATAAACGCCACAAAATATGTAATTTAAGTGCTCTACAGCAATCTAGTTTACTCTGCTAACATTCACTTCACTGTATGAATTACGAAACTTAGCATGACTGACTTTTGGCCATAAAACGTCCCAAATTACATCACAGCCAACAAATAATACTACTCACCGATACATACCGATGATACTTTGTTTGGCATGAGATTCGAGGCTATGAACACGTTTGCAATCGTCACCGAACTAGCTAGACTTGAAAGGAACTCCTTGTTGTCCCCTGTTAACATGGATATTGCTGTAAACTAGGCAATGCTGCCTCCCACTCTCTAAAGGAGGAAGTGCACCTCACTGTTGAATTCCAAAATGAACTTAAAAACTGGTTTTACATATACTGTCTATAAATTCAACAAACAAGGCAGAACAATATATATATTTGCTACTTCCAAACATGTAGTGTAGCTTGCTACAATTCACTGGGGATAGCTTACCCTGTATATTAGCTACATTTAATCAAGAATAACTTGTAGCTTAGCTTACTATATTTTCTTAGTAGTTTGCCCATGACCATGAGGGTAGCCCGATTAATTGAATCGAATCAACATCGAGATTTTAATCAGTGCGGTTAATAACCGCAATAGGCTGAGGTCTTTTTTTTTTAATACGCCATTGACCGGTATATAGCAGGGAACCCACAGGGAAAAAGAAACAGAGGGAGACCGAGAACAACCTGGAGAAGAAGCACGGAACAGTGCTGAGGGCTGAGGGGCTGCTGAGGGGCTGTCATGGCAACTACTAGACTAGATCGAAGGACACAAGACCAGAATGGATGGATGGATGGCTTTCGTTTGCGGCCTATTTTCCTCAGGGAATACTAAGGCCTAAGTAAGTAAGTATTGACCGGTATTTGAGTGACAGACATGTTGGTCAGTCAGAATCGTTGAGCCCAGCATTTGTTCGCGTCTCAAACAAGAAGAAAGATGTCTTACTTTGTGCATCGCTCTCAGCACCTGAATGCGTTTATTTAACAGTAAAATCAACTGAACAGAGTGACGCCTCTTTTCAGTCATTGTGGGAATATTTCAAATTCAAAATCGGAAGGGCGATATAAACCCATCAACATGGACGAACGAGTACAAATCCCGTCGTAGAAATAAACAAGACAGCGCCCCGACTTCCTTTTTCCATCTGAGAAAAATGCACTTTAAGATTATTTAGGATACAGTTTTTGTTTATTCTTTTAGGATAACAATGTTATTTACCTTCCAATGCCAATACACGGTAGACAATTTCTAAAGTAACGAGAAAGTACAATGTATATCCTTTTAAGTGGTTGTTTCCATTATTATATATTATTACAATACATTGGAGTTTGCATGTTCTCCCCGTGACTGTGTGGGTTCCCTCTGGGTACTCCCACCTCCAAAGACATGCACCTGGGGATAGGATGATTGGCAACACTAAATGGTCCCTAGTGTGTGAATGTGAGTGTGAATGTTGTCTGTCTATCTGTGTTGGCCCTGCGATGAGGTGGCGACTTGTCCAGGGTGTACGCCGCCTTCCGCCCGAATGTAGCTGAGATCGGCTCCAGCATCCCCCGCGACCCCGAAAGGGACAAGCGGTAGAAAAATGGATGGATATTAGGGCTGGACGATATATCGACATACTCTATATATCGCGGATTTGTCTCTGTGCGATATAGAAAATGACTATATCATGATAATCGAGTATATGTTCTCACGCAGTTGCTTTTGCTGGCATTACACTACAGGCTCTCCTCGCTCTTGTCTCTCTTTCTCACAGACAGCAAACGCACCTTCTTACATACGTCACATACGTATACACCCTCGCAGAGAAGAGAGGTCGCAGCATGGGTAACGTTAGCTGTGATGCTAGCGGAGCCGTGCGAGAGGTAATACGAGATAAACAAGGTACGAATCTGGTAACAAATGAAGGAAGAATTAATTCCCAAGAAAAACAGCAGGGGGTCCATCGTCTGGTGGTGGTTTGGCTTCAAGTGGGAATATGTCGAACAGACAACCATAATTTGTCAAGTGTGGGGCAAAAGCGTTGCAACAAAAAGTAGCATCACTGCCAATATGAAGCATCATTTGAAAAGTCACCTGCTAGAGAATGAAGAGTGCTTACTCATCTCCATTCGGTGCCACACGCTCACACCATCAAAATGCCTAGGCAAACATTTCCAGATCAACACCGTATGAAGAGAAAAATTTTTTTTTTTAGTTGTGATTTCCTTCTCTGCATGAAAGTTTAAAATGAGCATATATTAATGCAGTATGAACAAGAAAGTTTTAATGTAGACACATAGAATCCTCATACTGCTGTGATTATATGTATCAAGTGTTAATTCAAGGCTAAGGCAAAATATCGAGATATATATTGTGTATCGCGATATGGCCTAAAAATATTGCAATATTTAAAAAAGGCCATATCGCCCACCCCTAATACATATAATCACTGTGTACTTTTAATCAAGTATTTATTCAGCTAAAGAGCATGTTGTTGAAAAAAAGCTATTTCTGCATAAAGCCAAATATTTTTGAAAGTAAATTAATGCACATTGTTCTGTGTGGCAAAAAAAAAAATCGCGATTAGTTTTTTTTTCTAAATATCGTGCAGCCCTATTGCCCATCACTGGCGATATACCATTATCACAGAAGGCTGCAATGTATTTTGTAAGTTTACGCCATGTCTCCGATCCCTAAATAATGCATGATTTACCTTCATTAATTACACACAAAACATGCTGTGCCAAAGCATTTAGCCCTCTCTAATCGGAGTGTAACCAATTGTTTACAGTAGTTGTCTGATGATGGAATATAGATTCCTTTCCAAGCCAATGTACTGCACAAATACAAAAAACAAGTGGGTATGGATAAATTAGGGCTGGGTGATATATCGATATATCGCGGGTTTGTCTCTGTGCGATATAGAAAATTACTATATAATGATATTCGAGTATACGTTCTCACGTAGTTGCTTTTGGCTGCGGGCATTAAACTACAGGCTCTTCCCACTTTTTCTTGTGTCTCCTTCTCACAGACAAAAAGCGCAGGTTCTTACATACGTCACATACTGTCACGTCATACGTCACATACGTAAACGCACTTGCAGAGCAGAGAGGTAGCAGACTGGGTAACATTAGCTGTGATGCTAGCGAAGCCGTGCGAGTGGTAATACAAGAGAAAGAAGGTGTGAATTTGGTAACAAATGAAGGAAGAATTAATTCCCAAGAAAAACAGCAGGGGGTCCATCGTCTGGCGGGGGTTTGGCTTCAAGCGGGAATATGTCGAATTGACAACTTTAATTTGTCATGTGTGGGGCACAAGCATTGCTACCAAAACTAGCATTACTGTTAATATGTAGCATCTTTTGAAAAGTCACCCGCTAGAGAATGAAGAGTGCTTGAAACTGCATATCAACATCTCCGTTCGGTGCCACATCCACAAAATGCCGAAGCAAAAATTTCCAAATCAACACCGTATGAAAAAAAAACAACAACAAAGGGAGAAAATGTCCACAGTAAACTACCACATTGCAAAGGACATACACTATTTGATTTCCTATTATGCAGCTCATTTTTATTTAACACTTATTGAAATATGTTGTGTGACATCATGCACTAAAGTGCGCTTAATTTGTTTTAAACTAGTGTAGTGGCGTTCTGTACAAAAAGTGCACTTTAATTTAGTGTTGTTTTGATATGACCGCACTCAGTTTGTTCAACTCCGTTCATTTAAATCCCCTCTGGCTCTCGTTTCCGCTGGTGTCCCCCAGGGCTCTGTTCTCGGTCCCCTGCTTTTTATCATTTACATTCTTCCCCTAGGCAATATTTTCCATGAATTTAAAATACATTTTCACTGTTACGCGGATGACACCCAGCTCTACATCTCAACCCAACCAACTGCCTCTCTTCCTCCTTCCTCCCTCAATGACTGCCTCAGTGAACTCAAGCAGTGGTTCTCATCCAATTTCCTTCAACTTAATAGTAATAAAACTGAAATCCTACTTGTAGCTACAAAAACCATACTCAGCAAAACCAACAGCTTGTCCGTTACTCTCTGCAATTCCTCTGTCTCCTCCTCCTCCCAAGTCAAGAGTCTGGGTGTCATCCTCGACAGCACACTCTCCTTTCAAGCCCACATAAACAGCATTACCCGGTCTGCTTACTTTCATCTACGAAACATTAATCGTCTTCGCCCATCCCTTACCCCACATACTGCTGCCATATTATCAATCATCAATCAATCAATGTTTACTTATATAGCCCTAAATCACTAGTGTCTCAAAGGGCTGCACAAACCACCACGACATCCTCGGTAGGCCCACATAAGGGCAAGGAAAACTCACACCCAGTGGGACATCGGTGACAATAATGATCCAGTGGGACGTCTGTGACAATAATGATTATGAGAACCTTAGAGAGGAGGAAAGCAATGGATGTCGAGCGGGTCCATTAGTCCATAGCCTTCTCACCTCTCGCCTGGACTAATGCAACTCTCTCCTGTTTGGTCTCCCTCACAAGTCACTTCACAAACTTCAGCTTCTCTAGAACTCTGCAGCCCTGATAATCACCAGAACCCCTTCAATCCAGCACATCAAACGTGTTTTGCAGCAACTCCACTGGCTACCCATCAAAATTCGGATCCACTTTAAAAAAAATTTTCCTCACTTTCAAAGCCCTCCATAACCACTCTCCATCATATTTCTCTGACCTGATCAATGTCGCCACGCCCTCACGTTCCCTAAGATCCTCTTCATCCATTCATCTCACTGTCCCTTTATTTAAACAGTCCACCATAGGTGCCCGAGCTTTCAGCCGCTCTGCCCCACATCTTTGGAACTCTTTGCCACCCGACCTTCGTTACTTGGACTCAATATCCCTCAAGTCAAGACTCAAAACACACCTATTCCGGACTGCTTATTCATTGTAATCATCTTTTCTTCTCTATCTTTGTTGTTGTTATTGTTGTTTTTATCCAATTTGATTTTATTGTTTTGATTTTGTACGGTGTCCTTGAGTGCCCAGAAAGGTGCCTTAAAAATGAAATGTATCATTATTATTATTATATGTCATCATAGTGACATGCACAAAAGGTCACTAATAGCTGGTTTTAAAATTTCTCTGACAAATTTGCACTTTCTGTTTTGGAAATGACATGAATGTTTGTGCCATTGCTTAACAACTGTTTAATAAATACACTTTAGCTAAATTGACTTAGTTATGTCCTTCTCTGGATGAAAGTTTAAAATGAGCATATATTCATAAACAAGAATGTTTTAATGTAGCCACATAGACTCATCATACTGCTGCGATCATATGTATCAAGTGTTCATTTAAGGCTAAGGCAAAATATTGAGATATACCGTATTTCCTTGAATTGCCGCAGGGCATATAGTATGCGCCTGCCTTGAATTACTGCCGGGTCAAACTCGCTTTGCAAAATAATTAGCGCATGCTTAGTGTTACCGCCTGGTCAAACTCGTGACACTTCCCCTGTCATCATTTTCAAAATGAAGGAGGCTGATTTCAATACCAGTAATTTGAAATTGCATAAAAGGGAAGAAGATTGAGAGCTATTCAGTAGGATTTAAGGTCCAAGCTTACATCACACTCACATTTTTACTGCATTCCTTTGGTAAGTGCCAGAGTGAGAAGAAGTTTTAAAATAATTAGCGCATGCTTACTTTTACCGCATGCCTTTGGTAAGCGCAGGAGTGAGAAGAGGTTTTAAATTAATTAGCGCCCCGGCGGCAATTCAAGGAAATACGGTATAAATTGGCCCTAGTGTGTGAATGTGAGTGTGAATGTTGTCTGTCTATCTGTGTTGGCCCTGCTATGAGGAAACGACTTGTGCAGGGTGTACCCCGCCTTCTGCCCAATTGTAGCTGAGATAGGCGCCAGCGCCCCCAAAAGGGAATAAGCGGTAGGTAATGGATAGACGGTACATCGTGTATCGCAATATGACCTAAAAATATGAAAAACATTTTTTTTTTAAAGGCCATATCGCCCAGCCATAGGATAAATATTCTTAGTGAGTACGGCACAATGTCAAAAAGGAGTACCTTGAATTCAGACACAGCTTTTCTGATCACCCTGTCGAGTTCTTCTGAGGACACTCTGACAAAAGTGAAGTCGATGAAATCGCAGTCGAAGTCCAAGGTGCCAACGGTACCAATAGAGTAAGTCCCTTCCTTTTTGTAGTGAAACTTGCCAGTGCTGCGGTGCAGCAAAATAGTGTGCATCAGAGACAATATTGCTTCTTCCACCTGCCTCGCCTCCACCGTTACTTCCAGCAGCTCCGATCGACAATTCATCGCCAGGCCAAACGGATTTGAACCGCGGTGCCTCTGAAGACTGTGGCAATGGCGTCCGTTTCCTAGCTATGTTAGGTTTGGCGGCGACGCCCCTGCTAAACACCTACTTGGTCCCGGACGGATATATTGCTCCAATATTATGCGTGGTAGTGTTCTAAGAATAAAAGGAGTGTTGTGTGACGTCACATGTCCGCCTACAATGTCAATAGTTAGTTTGCTCAAGTACTGTTGTGCTAGCTGTGCTAGCAACAAGCTAACTAGTTGTGAACGCTCGCTACAAAAAGAACCGGAAACGCTGTAATAGAGTTGCCAGACGTGAAAAGACATCTTACCGTACTGAAATGTAAAAACGTATTTTGAGGTAACGTTTTGTATTCACCTGATTTGACGTTACTCTGATACATAAAATAATACCGCAGACCGTGTCTAAAATAATTATGGTTAACTATAGAATATACAAATATTACTGTCTGGGGGAAAAAAAGCTAACACTGGCTGTAAAAAGCCACATAATACAATTAACATCCGTCGCTGTACAATATGTATCCTGTTCCAAAATGATTGTGTGTCCGTCTCCTATGTCAGTGGTTCTCAACCTTTTTTCAGTGATGTACCCCCTGTGAACATTTTTTTAATTCAAGTACCCCCTAATCTTATCTTACTGATAGGATGCAGTGTGTCTCCCATAACAATGTGACCTCGGACTACGTTAAGGTAACGTGTGGAGTTCCCCAGGGTTCGGTCCTTGGGCCTGCACTCTTCAGCATCTACATGCTGCCGCTAGGTGACATCATACGCAAATACGGTATTAGCTTTCACTGTTATGCTGATGACACCCAACTCTACATGCCCCTAAAGCTGACCAACACGCCGGATTGTAGTCAGCTGGAGGCGTGTCTTAATGAAATTAAACAATGGATGTCCGCTAACTTTTTGCAACTCAACGCCAAAAAAACGGAAATGCTGATTATCGGTCCTGCTAGACACCAAACTCTATTTAATAATACAACTCTAACATTTGACAACCAAACAATTAAACAAGGCGACACGGTAAAGAATCTGGGTATTATCTTCGACCCAACTCTCTCCTTTGAGGCACACATTAAAAGTGTTACTAAAACGGCCTTCTTTCATCTCTGTAATATCGCTAAAATTCGCTCCATTCTGTCCACTAAAGACGCTGAGATCATTATCCATGCGTTTGTTACGTCTCGCCTCGACTACTGTAACGTATTATTTTCGGGTCTCCCCGTGTCTAGCATTAAAAGATTACAGTTGGTACAAAATGCGGCTGCTAGACTTTTGACAAGAACAAGAAAGTTTGATCACATTACGCCTATACTGGCTCACCTGCACTGGCTTCCTGTGCACTTAAGATGTGACTTTAAGGTTTTACTACTTACGTATAAAATACTACACGGTCTAGCTCCATCCTATCTTGCCGATTGTATTGTACCATATGTCCCGGCAAGAAATCTGCATTCAAAGGACTCCGGCTTGTTAGTGATTCCCGAAGCCCAAAAAAAGTCTGCGGGCTATAGAGCGTTTTCCGTTCGGGCTCCAGTACTCTGGAATGCCCTCCCGGTAACAGTTCGAGATGCCACCTCAGTAGAAGCATTTAAGTCTCACCTTAAAACTCATTTGTATACTCTAGCCTTTAAATAGACTCCCTTTTTAGACCAGTTGATCTGCCGTTTCTTTTCTTTTTCTTCTATGTCCCACTCTCCCTTGTGGAGGGGGTCCGGTCCGATCCGGTGGCCATGTACTGCTTGCCTGTGTATCGGCTGGGGACATCTCTGCGATGCTGATCCGCCTCCGCTTGGGATGGTTTCCTGCTGGCTCCGCTGTGAACGGGACTCTCGCTGCTGTGTTGGATCCGCTTTGGACTGGACTCTCGCGACTGTGTTGGATCCATTGTGGATTGAACTTTCACAGTATCATGTTAGACCCGCTCGACATCCATTGCTTTCCTCCTCTAAGGTTCTCATAGTCATCATTGTCACCGACGTCCCACTGGGTCATTATTGTCACCGATGTCCCACTGGGTGTGAGTTTTCCTTGCCCTTATGTGGGCCTACCGAGGATGTCGTGGTGGTTTGTGCAGCCCTTTGAGACACTAGTGATTTAGGGCTACATAAGTAAACATTGATTGATTGATTGATTGATAATCAGAGCAAAGCATTTTTGGTTAAAACAAAAAAGAGATATAGAAGTAAAATACAGCACTATGTCATCAGTTACTGATTTATCAAATAAAGCTACAATCGGGCGGAATTAAGGCGGCGTGCACCCTGGACAAGTCGCAACCTCATCGCAGGGCCAACACAGATAGACAGACAACATTCACACTCACATTCACACACTAGGGCCAATTTAGTGTTGCCATGTTTGATAATGTTTTATATTGTTGTTTGACTTACTGTTTGGAATTGTTGAAATTTATAAATAAACATAAAAAAAAAAACAATATGTATCCTGTTTGTGTTTGCTCATTTATTGAAAAGTCGAATGATGCCACGTTACAGGAATTACTGACCGCGATGACGGTGGAATTACAGTACAGATTTTTTTTTAAATAGCGTACGTCTGGCAACGCTGCAAAGTAATGATGTCAGTTGCACAATCTACGGCAAGTCACTTGGTTTAATATACAATATAACAATACAGTAAACGAAAAAAAGAATATATTTATTTGGACAATTTGGCACAAATATATTTATGTTTTTCCGCATTATTAAAACACACATGTCATCTTTTCTGCGCGGTGCGTTGTAGAAATGAGAGTAAATAGGCGCGGTGCATTGTGGGAGTTACAGTTTGTGCCACATATCCCTTCCAGAACTTGCCGTACAATTACACCGCACATACAACCCGAGTCCTGCGGCGGACTTGTTTTTTTATTATTGTTTTTTTGTTATTTTAACCGCTGGAAACTTTCTTTAAAAAAACCGGAACGTATCTACTGACGGCTAACTGCTGACTTCCGACATGATTCCCCATTTTTTTTTTTTTTGGACGCGGTTAACTTTAGGAGCTCCCGCCGCCAAGGAGCTCGGTGACGCGGGGATTAGCCAAAACGAGCTAACGAAGGAATAGAATGCAGATGTTTTATCATGTCGCATCGATAAATTACTTTTAGCTTTCCTGCAAGGTTCTAAAAAGCTGTCGAAGTGTACAGTTTGAGACTTTCAGCTGGATTTATGGAGCGACATGGATAAGAGGCATCAGTTGTTTTGGGGGTTGAGGGCACTACGGTAATATAGGCTCTGCCTTAATTAGTAATTACGGTAATTATGATTGTTATTTACTCGGGTAAATAACAACAAGGATGATGCAGCAGCTGTGTTAAGCTCCAGTCTTGGCTTAATCAAAACATGTCCAGCGCGCAAAGTTCATATTTTGCTGTGGACGATCCGCAGTGGCTATGTATGGTCACACTTTTTATCGCTTCCCTGGTTACCCTGCTACTGTATTTGGCTCAGTATTTCCAACTAAGGGCAGCACGGTGGAGGAAGACGGCAGCGGAGGACAATGCGGCGAAGGAGGAAGCCGCCTCTCTGCTGCGATGGGCGCTGTCACTGAATAGCTGGAAGAGTCAGTGGAGATCAGCGTGGTGCAGCGCTTTGAACGCTCAATCCAGGGAGAAGAGTGGGGTGAGTTGTAAAAGCATCTATTAGCAAAGGCACCGATCTACATGTCTGCCAGCGGGTGTATTAGGTTTGTCAATATGTTGATACCAAAACTACTACTACTTGTACTGTGTTGATGCCCTTCAATCATAGGGCATACTGCCCACCTTTGCAAAATTGCCTTTATTTGGCTTTAAAGTACTATAACACACCATCAGTAAAAATAACATTCATTCCCTATCTAGTTACCATTGTTTATAATTGTTGTAGGCACAATACTAATGTGAGCAATTTGCAAATTTTGCAAATTTGTATAACGCGCAATCTTTTTGCAAATTGCTTCCAGCCATATATTTGAATAATGTGTGGTGCACATTTTACAAATCAATGGGTGCAATTTGTATAATGCACAATTTGTATAATGCACAATCTTTTTGGCAATTTTGGAAATTGCTTCAGCCTTCCCAGTAAGGTTTATTCAGGTGTACTGGAGAGGAGGGTACGCCGGATAGTCGAACCTCGGATTCAGGAGGAACAGTGTGGTTTTTGTCCTGGTCGCGGAACTGTGGACCAGCTCTATACTCTCGGCAGGGTTCTTGAGGGTGCATGGGGGTTTGCCCAAGCAGTCTACATGTGCTTTGTGGACTTGGAGAAGGCATTCGACCGTGTCCCTCGGGAAGTCCAGTGGGGAGTGCTCGGACAGTATGGGGTATCGGACTGTCTTATTGTGGCAGTCCGCTCCCTGTACGATCAGTGTCAGAGCTTGGTCCGCATTGCTGGCAGTAAGTCGAACACGTTTCCAGTGAGGGTTGGACTCCGCCAAGGCTGCCCTTTGTCACCGATTCTGTTCATTACTTTTATGGACAGAATTTCTAGGCGCAGTCAAGGCGTTAAGGGGTTTCGGTTTGGTGGCCGTGGGATCAGGTCTCTGTTTTTTGCAGGTGATGTGGTCCTGATGGTTTCATATGGCCGGGATCTTCAGCTCTCACTGGATCGGTTTGCAGCCGAGTGTGAAGTGACCGGAATGATAATCAGCACCTCCAAGTCCGAGTCCATGGTTCTCTCCCGGAAAAGGGTGGAGTGCCATCTCTGGGTTGGGGAGGAGACCCTGCCCCAAGTGGAGGAGTTCAAGTACCTAGGAGTCTTGTTCACGAGTGGGGGAAGAGTGAATCGTGAGATCGACAGGCGGATCGGTGCTGCGTCTTCAGTAATGCGGACGTTGTACCGATCCGTTGTGGTGAAGAAGGAGCAGAGCCGGAAGGCAATGCTCTCAATTTACTGGTCGATCTACGTTCCCATCCTCACCTATGGTCATGAGCTTTGGGTCATGACCGAAAGGATAAGATCACGGGTACAAGCGGCCAAAATGAGTTTCCTCCGCCGGGTGGCGGTGTTCTCCCTTAGAGATAGGGTGAGAAGATCTGTCATCAGAGAGGAGCTCAAAGTAAAGCCGCTGCTCCTCCACATCGAGAGGAGCCAGATGAGGTGGTTCGGGCATCTGGTCAGGATGCCACCCGAACGCCTCCCTAGGGAGGTGTTTAGGGCACGTCCAACCGGTAGGAGGCCACAGGGAAGACCCAGGACACGTTGGGAAGACTATGTCTCCCGGCTGGCCTGGGAACACCTCGGGATCTCTCGGGAGGAGCTAGATGAATGGGCAGGGGAGAGGGATGTCTGGGCTTCTATGCTTAGGCTGCTGCCCCCGCGACCCGACCTCGGATAAGCGGAATAAGATGGAAGGATGAATGGAAATTGCTTCCAGCTATATTGATTGTGTTGGATGTTCTGGCTACTAACCCTAAGCCTAACCCTAATGCCATCTACGCAGTGTTGGGAGACTGTTTTGCTGTTCTTCTTCTGTTCGATGTAGCTTTCTGCGCAGAATTCCGAAAATTCTTCTTCAGCCGTCCTCAAACCATCCATTTGCACGGTCGTGCCATTTTCAAACAAAATCTTGTCTTGCGATATGCAAATTGCTTGCGCACAATGTAAATGACGTGTAATTTGCAAAGTGCGCGAGATTGGTGAAATGCTTACAACATTATCAACAAAGGAAGCTAACAAAATAAGCTAAAGGCCATGGTTTCTCACCAGAAACCACTGCCCCTAGAACAGGGGTCGGCAACCCGCAGCTCCGGAGCCGCATGCGGCTCTTTGATCACTCTGATGTGGCTCAGCTGGATACTTGCTGACCCCCCCGATTTTTCCGTATTTCAGTCCCTCCCCCAGAAATCTCCCAAAGATAATATTCTCAGATTTTCACCCAGACAACAATATTGAAGGCGTGCCGTGACTGCAATGCCTTTAACGTCCTCTAGAACATGTCGTCGCGTCCGCTTTATTACCATGCTATCTGAGCGCCGGCCGGTCACATGTAGTGTGCGGCTACTGTCGTCACGCGTAAGTGACTGCAAGGCATACTTGGTCAACAGCCATACAGGTAACACTGAGGGTTGTAATATAAACAACTTTAACACTCTTACTAATATGCGCCACACTGTGAACCCACACCAAACAAGAATGACAAACACATTTCGGGAGAACATCCGCACTGTAACACAACATAAACACAACAGAACAAGTACTTAGAATCCCATGCATCCCAAACTCTTCCGGGGCTACATTATACACCCCCACTACCACCAACCCCTCTCCGTGCGTAGGTTGAGGTGGGCGGGTTTGGGGCGGGGCGGGGTTTGGTGGTAGCGGGGGTGTATAATGTAACCCGAAAGAGTTAGGGATGCATGGGATTCTGGGTATTTGTTCTGTTGTGTTTATGTTGTGTTACGGTGTGGATGTTCTCCCAAAATGTGTTTGTCATTTTTGATTGGTTTAGGTTCACAGTGTGGCGCATATTAGTAAGAGTGTTAAAGTTGTTTAAACGGGCACCCTCAGTGTGACCTGTATGGCTGTTGAACAAGTATGCCCTGTAGTCACTTACGTGTGTCTGCAGAAGCCACATGCAACATGTGAATGGGCTGGCAAGCTGTTTATTACGGTTGTAAAGGGCGTTAAACACATTGCCATCATAGCATGCTCTTATTATTGTTGTTTGTGTGAAAATCAGCAGACATGAGGGAATAGTTGCTCTCCAGGAAAAATTTGAATGGTTGGCAAATGTGATGTTGTCAAGGGGCATTCAAAAAAAACTCGCGAGCCGCACTAATATTACATTTTTATATTAAGGTGTGGGCCGCGTGTCTGAGACCCTTGGTTTATACTTAGCACAAAGCAAAAAAAAAACTTTGTACGCTGTGTTATTTCATTTTAATTTTCAAAATAGTTTTTTGGCTCCCATTGTTTTCTTTATTTTGTGAAACGGGTCAAAATGGCTCTTGGAGTGGTAACGGTTGCCGACCCCTGCCCTACAATTTAATGGCTGATGCAGAACTTTGAAAGACTCATGACAGTGCCTCAAGGGACAGCATGGTGTCCAGAGTACACTGAAGCCTAAACTAGCCGTAGCCACAACTCAAGGATGAAAGAGTCACAGGTTTCAGGCCCCATGTGCGAGACTGTTTAGTATAAGAACCTTGAAGTAATAGAACCTTAAAGTTGCTCCTTAAGCCAGTGGGTCAATATAGGTGTAATTCAGGCCTGGGCAAGACTTGGGGGCCAAATTTTGAGAAAAAAATGTGCCTGGAGGATGGTATATCTGATTTTTAAGAACACTGAAAGAAAACATCACAATAATGTCTGATTGAATGCTAAAAACGTTATGATGCCTTGAAAAACAGAATGGAATTTCAAGCTTTTTTACTGAATGAGACACGCAGAATGTACATGAAAATATAGAATGTGGGATTTACAATATTAACTATGAGGGCCAAATTTAGAGAAAAAAATGTGTCTGGGGGCCGGTATATCTGACTTAAAAGAACACTAATACAAAACATAAAATTAATGTCTGATTGAATGCTAAAAACATTATGATGGACCGTCTTAAAAAACGGAATGGAATTTCAAGCTTTGTTACTGAATGACACACCCAGAATTTACATGAAAATAAAGAATGTGGGATTTCCAATATTAACTATGAACGATAAAACACTAAATATTGACAACGTATGAACGCCACACCCTCTCGATCGTCATATTTTACAATCAAGTGAAACGAAACAAAAATGCAACAAACACAGCTAAATATAAACGCGAAAAAACGAGAGAAAAAAAACGCATTCCAGGCTAGCCTCTCTGGAAACACTCTGTGGAAATGCTCACACTGCTTAGTACTTCATCTGAGCTGCTGTGACTTAGATTACCATAGTAACTACGTAGTATATCATGCAAAACAGCAGATTCCAACCATTGAAATATTTTGTATAGTTCAAGACTTACAGTCATTTAAAAACATCACTGCACATCATACACTTTCCATCTTAAAGATCTAAAACAATTATGTGGGAATGTCTGGCGGGCCAGATTGACAGGCCTAATGGCTCCTGGGCTTTAATTTGCCCAGGTCTGGTGTAATATGATCAAACTTTCTTGTCCTAGTCAAAGGTCTAGCAGCTGCATTTTGTACCAAGTGCGATCTTTTATGGGGAGACCCGAAAAATATGTTACAACATTAATCAAGACGAGACGTAACAAACGCATGTACAAACCCCGTTTCCATATGAGTTGGGAAAATGTGTTGGATGTACATATAAACGGAATACAATGATTTGCAAATCCTTTTCAACCTATATTTAATTGAATGCACTACAAAGACAAGATATTTGATGTTCAAACTCATAAACTTTATTTTTTTTTTGCAAATAATAATTAACTTAGAATTTCATGGCTGCAACACGTGCCAAAGTAGTTGGGAAAGGGCATGTTCACCACTGTGTTACATCACCTTTTCTTTTAACAACACTCAATAAACGTTTGGGAACTGAGGAAATTAATTGTTGAAGCTTTGAAAGTGGAATTCTTTCCCACTCTTGTTTTATGTAGAGCTTCAGTCGTTCAACAGTCCGGGATCTCCGCTGTTGTATTTTACGCTTCATAATGCGGCACACATTTTCAATAGGAGACAGGTATGGACTGCAGGCGGGCCAGGAAAATACCTGCACTATTTTTTTAAGACGCCACACTGTTGGGACACGTGCTGAATGTGGCTTGGCATTGTCTTGCTGAAATAAGCAGGGGCGTCCATGAAAAAGACGGCGCTTAGAAGGCAGCATATGTTGTTCCAAAACCTGTATGTACCTTTATTCATTAATGGTGCCTTCACAGATGTGTAAGTTACCCATGCACCCCCATACCATCACAGATGCTGGCTTTTGAACTTTGCGTCGTTAACAGTTTGGATGGTTCGCTTCCCCTTTGGTCCGGATGACACAATGTTGAATATTTCCAAAAACAATTTGAAATGTGGACTTGTCAGACCACGGAACACTTTTCGACTTTGCATCAGTCCATCTTAGATAATCTTGGGCCCAGAGAAGCCGGCGGCGTTTCTGGATCTTGTTGATAAATGGCTATCGCTTTGCATAGTAGAGCTTTAACTTGCACTTATAGATGTAGCGACAAACTGTATTTAGTGACAGTGGTTTTCTGAAGTGTTCTTGAGCCCATGTGGTGATATCCTTTAGAACAGGGGCGCTCACACTTTTTCTGCAGGCAAGCTACTTTTCAATTGACCAAGTCGAGGAGATCTACCTCATTCCTATTTATAATTTATATTTATTTATTTATGAAAGAGACATTTTTGTTAACAAGTTAATGGTGTTTAATGATAATACAAGCATGTTTAACACACATAGATTCCTTTCTTTCATGAAGACAAGAATATAAGTTGGTGTATTTGATTCTGATGACTTGCATTGATTGGAATTAGACAGTGGTGCTGATAACGTCCGCATTTTCAAATGGTGGGAAAAAAAAGTCCTCCTTTCTGTCCAATACCACATGCAAGTGGTTGGATTTGGCATCTCATTTGTCCAACTTGCATACTCGTTTTCAAACACTTTGTTATGAGAGTAGCATATGTGTGTGGCCCTTTAATGTCTGGCAGCAGGTGAGTGACGTCAGTGAGAGTGCGGGTGGGCAAGCAAGTGAGAAAGCGGTCGCTGAGGGCGGGGGAGAAATACATTGGCATCAAACTCCGTAGCTTGCTAGCTTGTGCACGCTAGCTTTCTGAGACTCTTATTTTGTTAGCACAGGCAGGATGAAACAGGTCTTTTATGGTGAAGACAGGAACTGTGCAGTCGGTCTTTAGAGTTTTGACAGTAGGTACGGAGTCTCTAGAAATAAAATGTGTTTCTCTGCGTCCGCCCTGTTAGTGATTTTTTTCTTAAATATGAGCTTGCAGCAGCCAGCGTCATCTCACAAGATCCTCGGGTGCCGAGAATGTCAAACAACTGACGAAAGTGAAGTCTTGGTATGATTGATGATCGCTCATTTTTATTTATATTTTTTAATGCCTGGCTTGAGATCGACTGACACACCCTCCGAGATCGACCAGTCGATCGCGATCGACGTAATGGGCACCCCTGCTTTAGAGATTGATGTCGGTTTTTGATACAGTGCCATCTGAGGGATCGAAGGTCACGGTCATTCAATGTTGGTTTCCGGCTATGTCGCTTACGTGCAGTTATTTCTCCAGATTCTCTTAACCTTATGATGAAATTATGGACCGTGGATGTTGAAATCCCTACATTTCTTGCAATTACACTTTGAGAAACAATGTTCTTAAACAGTTTGACTATTTGCTCACGCAGTTGTGGACAAAGGGGTGTACCTCGCCCCATCCTTTCTTGTATAAGACTGAGTATTTTTGGGAAGCGGTTTTTATACCCAATCATGGCACCCACCTGTTCCCAATTAGCCTGCACACCTGAGGGATGTTCCAAATAAGTGTTTGATGAGCATTCCTCAACGTTATCAGTATTTATTGCCACAATTCCCAACTTCTTTTCCTCGTGTTGCTGGCATCAAATTGTAAAGTGAATGATTATTTGAAAAAAAAAATGTTTATCAGTTTGAACATCAAATATGTTGTCTTTGTAGCAAATTCAATTGAATATGGGTTGAAAATGATTTGCAAATCATTGTTTTCCGTTTACATTTACATCTAACACAATTTCCCAACTCACATGGAAACAGGGTTTGTATAATGATCTCAGCATCACTAGTAGACAAAATGGGACACATTTTTGTGATATTACAGAGATAAGAGAATGCTGTTTTAGTAGAAAGTGGGATCAAAAATAATTCTGAGATTTTTTACAGTCACTTTGTACAATTGTTTTATTGTCTAATTTCAAAATAGTATCATAAACAAGTGTCTCTGTCTGACAAGGCCAATAACTAACATCTCTGTTTTCTTATCGTTAAGATGTGAAAAGTGGCTGTATATCCATTGATTGATTGCATTAAGACGCCACTAGATGACGACAATCGGTCAACGCCAAATCAGTGTTTGTATCACGATTGCATCACCCGTCCATTCGTTTTCTCCGGCTTGACCCTTTTGGGGTCGTGGGTGGTGCTGGAGCCTATCGCAGCTGCATTCAAGCGGAAGGCGGGTACACCCTGGACAAATGGCCACCTCATCGCAGGGCCACCACAGATAGGTCATAGTAAGTTAAAATTATACCGATAGAGCTGTGTCAATAAAAATAGGTATTATTAAAGACAGGCAAATAAAATACCATAGTAAGTAAACAAATATTAAATTCATAAATGATCATTATCTAAAATAAATTTAAAAAAAGGTTCAAGATATTCATCATAATTTTTATTCTTTGTACTTTGTGAACACTTGTAGTTTGAACAATCTCTTCAACGGAATCATATTGGTGCTTTGTTTGATTTCATTGGTTAATCCATTCCATAATGTAATTCCACACACGGATATGCTAAAGAGTTTACGTGTTGTACGAGCATACAAATGTTTTAAATTAGATTTTCCTCTAGGGTTATGTTTCTCCTCTTTTGTTGAGAAGAATTGTTGGATATTCTTGAGTAGCAGGTTATAGTTTGGGTAGGGCAGGGGTAGGGAACCTGTGGCTCCTTTGATGACTTCATCAGGCTCTCAGATACATCTTAGTTGACATTGGAAATCACATTGTTAAAAATAACGTTCAAAATTTAAAACATTCTCATGCATTTCAATCCATCCATCCGTTTCTACCGCACCTATTGAAAAAGTCGTATTAATGGTAAGAAGTATTTTATTTATTGTTTCGCTACAGGGCAGCACGGTGGAAGAGGGGTTAGTGCATGTGCCTCACAATACAAAGCTCTTGAGTTGTCCTGGGTTCAATCCCGGGCTCGGGATCTTTCTGTGTGGAGTTTGCATGTTCTTCCCGTGACTGTGTGGGTTCCCTCTGAGTACTCCGGTGTCCTCCCACCGCCAAAGACATGCACCTGGGGATAGGTTGATTGGCAACACTAAAATTGGCCCTAGTGTGTGAATGTTGTCTGTCTATCTGTGTTGGCCCTGCAATGAGGTGGCGACTTGTCCAGGGTGTACCTCGCCTGCCGCCCGAATGCAGCTGAGATAGGCTCCAGCGACCCCGAACGGGACAAGCGGTAGGAAATGGATGGATGGGTTACTTCATAATAACAATGTTATTAAAAAGAATAAGAGACTTATTATACTCTAAAAATGTTGGTCTTACTTAAAAATGCGCGCATTTAGTTGTATTCAGTGTTAAAAAATATTGTATGGCTACCAAGGAAATACATTTTAAAATATTTGGCTTTCATGGCTCTCTAGGCCAAAAAGGTTCCCGACCCCTGGTGTAGAGCATAATTTTAGCTGTTTGCAAAAGAAGTTGAATGTCAATATTTGTGATTCATTAAATAAAGAATTTGTATGTTCTGTATATCTAAAATTATGTACTATCGAATTGATCTTTTTTGTAACACGGTTAGTGAAGGAGGAGGACATTTATTGTTGTTTCAACATATTTCTACACAGTAACTCAACTATGCTAACACTAGCGAGCAGTAGAGAATATGAAGTGATCTTTGGTCCAGAACATCCATCCATTTCTACTGCTTATTCCCTTTGGGGCTGCGGGGGGTGCATATTTTGCTTTATTCATTATTGACGTGTTTCTTGCTACTTCATGCTGTATATTTTTTACATGAGGTTTCCAGTTTATTAGATCATACATTATTACACCCAAAAATGCGTTTTCTTTAACCCTTTCAATGTGTACTCCGTCTATTTGTATTTGTTTTAATTTCCCTCCTACTTTTACGAAATATCATTATTTTAGAAGAGTTTGAAAAAACATCTTTTTAATTTGTTCATTTTTTCTGTTATTTGTGTTATTTTTTTGTGTTCTCTCCTTAACAAAAACTCAGTTGTGTTATCTGCAAACAATACTAACTTTTAGTCCTTTGTAACTTTAAAAATGTTGTTTATATAAAGATTGAACAATTCTGATTCAAGTATTGTAGTCAATTCTAGGTGCTAATTTAAATGTTGGTTTTCATTCTCTTAATCAGAGTCCATTTCTTCTGACCTTCGATGAAGATGATCTTGAAGCATCAGAGTTTGTCGTCCAACAAGTGTTCCACTGTAAGAAGTCTGCGCAACATAAGGTACACCTGTTTTCTGTCAACTGCATTAATTATAGATTGGGATGGGCGATATGTCCTAAAATGTATACTGCGATTTATATTGCAGCCTCTTGCAATGGGAATATCCATCACAAAAAATATTTAGGATATAAATGATAATAAAACCATATCAAAAAGGCTCCTAAAATTGCTTCTGACATATGTCGTAACATATTGCGTAAATTCCAGTTGTATTATTTATTCAAAACTATTATTAATCTACTTGCTAATTTACTGTTAATATCTGGTTACTTTTTGTTGTAACATATTTCTATCTACACTTAAATTAAAATGTTCTAAACACATATTCATCTGTTGTTTGGATACTTTACATTGGTTTTGGGCGACACTGCAAATGTGTGTATAGATTCAATATGGCTAGATAGCAGTTAGTGTGTGTTGTGTAGCATGTTTAGCATTTTCTCGTCCACCAGTGATAATGACACTTTTAAGACATGTATTTTATTTGTTGTCGTGGAGGCTAGGATTGCTGACTTTGAAGTGGCTTTACACTGTGGAAGGATGTTAGCCACTAGCAATGACACTACATTGCATTGAAGAGTATGTTGAGGACACATTCGTTTTTTTGTCCCTGTCAAATTAGCGGGAAAACTACAAGGTGTCAACATCCATCCATCCAGCCCTTCATCCATTTTCTACCGCTTGTCCCATCCATTATCATGATATAACGATAGTATTAAAAGCTCTATTGTCGCTCAAATTTAAATAATGTTTATTGCATATTGCACTGCTCTAATTCCCCATTGTTACATATATTTGATTAATCCCATGAGGTAAATTGATTTAAATTCCCATTGTGGACTAACACTAATCTTCTCATCGTCATTGTTTTTCTTTATATAGCAGAACCTAGATGGTTGACCCATTCCATTATTGGACATTTATCAACCTCTAATTCTCCCATATTTATTAACAAATTTTGTCACAAGAAATAACTAAATCAGAATATTTCAAACTGCCACCATTGCAAAATGAGAGCTATAAACCATTTCGATTCCACACAAACACTGTGTTATTATTTACATTATTAAATCATTTTTATTTTTAGATTAAACCTGCTCAAACAATTTCGGCGTCACAATACTGTGATCATTTTGGTCACAGTAACCTTCATATGAAATTTTCGTATCGCTACATCCCTAGAGTGTACGTACTTTTGTTTTTCATGGCCTGCAGATTATGTGAATGATGCAACTTTCTGTGGACCATGTGACTTGTGGAATATTCCACCTTTTTAGAGGGGTTAATGTGTTAGTTTAAAGAGCCACATTGGACCAATCATACAAAAAACAAATCTTCCAGGATCTGCAAAAAATTAAAAGCCTCATGTAAGTTTTATAATGAAGGTAACACATGATGTAAGTTCTATATTAGCTGTAATAGACTGCAAGCTTTTATCTGTGATGCGGGTGTGGTATTTGTATTTAATGTTGTTCATGTTTGAGAATATCTGCTTGCACCGGTATTTGTTTTGTTTGCAACAGTCCCCTTGGCAGCACGCCGTGCTGAAAGAAACATGTTGCAGGCTGACTCATAGTTTCATTTACAGACATTTTTAAATGTAATATTAATTTTACACATTTTTAAAACATTGGATAACATTAGTAAAACAAAGGCTTTTCAGACAGGGAGATAACTCCTGGAAATTACTGGTTTAGAATGGCCAAATGTATAGATGTGTGTGTCCATGTTAAAGGAAACAGCAGGCTGTCTTCTTCAAATGGACTTATTACAATCATTGGCCAGCTGGGTAATGTCTGCTGTGGTCTGGAACAACATGGTACACAAACAACTATCAGGCCAATATTACGCACAGATAATGTGTCAATAGACATGCAAATATAAATGAAATGAGGTCAGCTATACCTACAAACAAGGCATAATGATGCAATATGTACATACATCCAGCTTAAATAGCATGTTAGCATCCATTAGCTTGCAGTCATGCACTGCCCAAATATGCCTGATTTATATAAATAAAATATATGTTTTTGTTCACATGTTAAATGTGTTTAACAGAATTACAAACCTGTTCCACACATATAGATTCCTTTCTTTCATGGAGACAAGAATATAAATTGGTACATTCTCTTATTCTGATTACTTGCATTGTTTGGAATCAGACAGGATTCATAGTAGTTGCTTATAAGTTCCGCAACTTAAAATTTACATTGTGGAGCGAGGAAAAAGTCCTTCTCTCTATCCAACACCACATGAAAGTTGTTTTTAGCTTTATCTGTCCCGCTTCAATACTCTTTTAAAATTTTTTTTATTTTTTTTATACCTTTTACAAGAAATACATTGGAGTAAACGCTGTTGCTCGCTAGTTTTTTCGAAGCTTTTTATTTTATTAATACACGCAAGATGGAGCAGCTCTTTAATTGTGAAAACAGGAACTGTGCGGTCGGTATTCACACTTTTGACTGCCAGTAGGGAAAGAGAGTCTGTTGAAATAAAAAGTGCTTCTAGCGTGTTTAGTTTTTTTTTTTTTTCAAACTATCATCATTGCACAAGATCCTTTGGTGCTGTGAATTTCAACCAAGTGATGAAAGTGACGTCGTAGTGAAGATTGATCTTCACTGATTTTTAGGTGTACTTTTTTTGTAATGCCTTGTGATCAAGTGACACACCCTCCCCAATCGACCCGTAGCTTGCGGTGGATCTACTGGGCACCCCTGATGTACAGTAAACTAAATGCTGCGTCACAGGCCACACAGAGAGAGTTTAGTGTGAAAAAAACACTCAAATTCTTTGTGATCACCACAATCTCAACCATCACACCCATTCCATGAAATAAATACACACTTATTGGACCTATTTGCTGTCTTTATTAAAGAAGCTTAGAGGCACGCAGAAGAAAAACTCAAGTAGGAGAAATGTAGAATCTGATTTACTCTATTCTAGATACATTTCTTTAGTTTGTTGACATATTTGATATCTGGAATATATATATATATATATATATATATATATATATATATATATACATATATATATATATACATCATTTAGCAGTTTAGTATATTAGTAAACTGCACGTTTTCTGGTGTATGAGTGCGGCCAGAATCCTGCTGAGGTTGTGTTTTAAAGGAGACTGGCACTTTTTTCTGGTATTTGGAATCATTCACAACCCCGATGTGAGAGAAGAACCCGTCTTTCTCTTTTTCTGTGTATCTAAATCGTTAAATATGGCTTGTACAAGATGGTTAACAATAAAGCACTATTTTGCCTATAAATCCCTCTAAAAACATCCAAAAAACGCAGACAATACTCTATTTCCATGTTGCGACTTGCATAATAACCAAGTATTGGCGACATTGTCATTCTACAAGCTAACGTAGAAGAACAACTTTGAGTAACACTGATCACTGAGTGGTTACGCAGCTATTGACATACTGAGCTACTGCATCACAACTGAGTTGGTAATAGATTGAATTGGTGATAAATTATAAATCTTGCCTCACACAGTAGACAGTTGGGGGCAATAAGCAGAAAAGTTGGTCAACTTTGACATTCACTTAAGACCTGAAGACACCTTTTTTTTTTTTACCTAAGGAGTTAGGATTACTCATCAAATCGGAAAACACCATTTTTGAGATTGCGTTTGAAGTGTATGAGTGCTGCCAGCATTGCTGCAAAGGTTTTATTTTTAATCTATTTGCTATCCTATTTGCTTCAGATTGTGTCAAGCGATATATGCAAGTATGTCTTGCCTACAGCTAAGCGTGGTGCTGGGAATGTCATGTTCTTGGTTAGCATTAGTGCTGCCGGCACTTGGGAACTACAACTCATTCAGGGAATTGTGAAAGCTAACGTGTATTAAAAAGCAAAGAATAATTACCTCTCTTTGAAAACCGGGTATTACAACATAAGAACCCCAAACCCACCTGTAAGTCCAGCACTGCCTTGCTAAAGAAAGTAAGGGCAAAGGTGATGGACTGATCAAGAATGTCTCCACACCTAAACCTTTTTGAGCACCTGGGACAACCTCAAAATGAAAGTGGAGGAGAAAACAGTGCAGTGCGAGCATTTTGAGCGCATATGTGCCTAAAATTAGATTGTTTAAGTAGAAAAAATAAACAAAAGGTTTTCAACCCATTCATTTGCATTTTGTTTCTAACATAAAGTGGATCAAACTAGAGCAAGATTTTTGCGCTTTTATATACAGATTGGCATGTGATGTTCTGACACTAAAGTGTCAACGATCACTCTTTATGCACTCTTTAGCCCCACTTATGCTTACACTGAAAGTCGACAAACACAAAAGAAACAATGTCTGCGTTGGAGAAACTGATCCATAAAAGACGACATCTTTTTTGAGGAGTTGACATGTTAGTGTTTCTGGCTAAAATCTTTGAGATGCTTATATCTTTTAAAAATGTTGACTTAAAAACACTCTTGTTAAAGGCATCATATTATGTTTACCAAAATGAAGTCTTTTAAAAATAGAAAATATTTCATAACATGTTCTTTGGTCAAAGTTTTGCATAGATTTTGCTGTAAAGACCTATCTTCAAGCCACTTTTTGACTGCCTCATTAAAATCCTAGGGAAACAGTGCCAGAGGAAAGTGCTAAGTTAATAATATTTAGCACTGATTGTCTTAATATTACAAACAACTCCTTGATAAGTTTCACAGGAAGTAAGTCAATCAATGATTATTTATATAGCCCTAAATCACCAATGTCTCAAAGGGCTGCACAAACCACAACGACATCCTCGATAGAGCCAACATAAGGGCAAGGAAAACTCACACCCAGTGGGACGTCGGTGACAATGATGACTATGAGAAACCTTGGAGAGGACCGCATATGTGGGCAACCCCCCTCTAGGGGAACCGAAAGCAATGGATGTCGAGCGGGTCCAACATGATACTGTGAAAGTTCAATCCATAGTGGATCCAACACAACCGTGAGAGTCTAGTCCAAAGTGGATCCAACACAGCAGAGAGAGTCTCGTCCACAGTGGAGCCAGCAGGACCCCATCCCAAGCGGAGGCGGATCAGCAGCGCAGGAATGTCCCCAACCGATACACAGGCAAGCGGTCTATCCTGGGTCCCGGTTCTGTATGAGCGGTCCATCCTGGGTCCCGACTCAGGACAGCCAGCACCTCATCCATGGCCACCGGACCGGACCCCCTCCAGTGGGATAGAGGAGAAAAAGAAAAGAAACGGCAGATCAACTGGTCTAAAAAGGGAGTCTAGAGTATACAAATGAGTTTTAAGGTGAGACTTAAATGCTTCTACTGAGGTAGCAACTCGAACTGTTACCGGGAGGGCATTTCAGAGTACTGGAGCCCAAACTGAAAACGCTCTATAGCCCGCAGACTTTTTTTGGCCTCCTGGAATCACTAATAAACTGGAGTCCTTTGAACGCAGATTTCTTGCCGGGACATATGGTACAATAAAATCGGCAAGATAGGCTGGAGCTAGACCGTATAGTATTTTATACGTAAGTAGTAAAACCTTAAAGTCACATCTTAAGTGCACAGGAAGCCAGTGCAGGTGAGCCAGTATAGGCGTAATATGATCAAACTTTCTTGTTCTTGTCAAAAGACTAGCAGCCGCATTTTGTACCAACTGTAATCTTTTAATGCTAGACATGGGGAGACCTGAAAATAATACGTTACAGTAATCGAGGCGAGACGTAACAAACGCATGGATAATGATCCCAGCGTCGTTAGTGGACAAAATGGAGCGAGTTTTAGGGATATTACAAAGATGAAAGAAGGCCGTTTTAGTAACGCTTTTGATGTTTGACTCAAAGGAAAGAGTTGGGTCGAAGATAATACCCAGATTCTTTACCGAGTCGCCTTGTTTAATTGTTTGCTTGTCAAATGTTAAAGTTGTATTATTAAATAGAGGTCGGTGTCTAGCAGGACCAATAATCAGCATTTCTGTTTTTTTGGCGTTGAGTTGCAAAAAGTTAGCGGACATCCATTGTTTAATTTCATTAAGACACGCCTCCAGCTGACTACAGTCCGGCCTGTTGGTCAGCTTTAGGGGCATGTAGAGTTGGGTGTCATCAGCATAACAGGGAAAGCTAACACCGTATTTGCGTATGATGTCACCTAGCGGCAGCATGTAGATGCTGAAGAGTGCAGGGCCAAGGACCGAACCCTGGGGAACTGAACACGTTAACATAGTCCGAGGTCACATTGTTATGGGAGACGCACTGCATCCTGTCAGTAAGATAAGAGTTAAACCAAGACAGGGCAAAGTCTGACATACCAATTCGTGTTTTGATACGCTCTAATGAAATATTATGATCGACGGTATCGAAAGCAGCGCTAAGATCGAGGAGCAGCCATATAGATGACTCATCAGAATCCATCGTTATCAATAGATCATTGGTCATTTTTGCGAGGGCTGTCTCCGTAGAGTGATTTGCCCTGAAACCGGATTGAAAGGTTTCACAGAGATTGTTAGACGTTAAGTGTTCATTTAGCTGCTCTGCAAAAAAAATTTCGAGGATTTTTTAAATAAAGGAAAGGTGAGACACCGGTCGGTAGTTTATCATGAGGTCAGGATCGAGGTTAGGTCTTTTAAGGAGGGGATGACTAACCGCATTTTTGAATGCTAGGGGAACAGTGCCATAGGAAAGTGATAAGTTTATAATATTTAGCACTGATGGACCTAATAATACAAAGAGCTCCTTGTTTCCTAGGAAGTGGGTCAAGTAAACATGTTTGTTTTATTCCATTTACACGTTGTAACAATTCTTCTAATATTATTTCCTCAAAACGAGAGAAACTATTTTGGAGGGCATTTACAAGTCACAGAAGTTCCTCTAATGTTATTTCTTCAAAAAGAGAGAGAGCAATATCTATTAGGGCTGCAACTAACGATTAATTTGATAATTGATTATTCTGTTGATTATTACTTCGATTAATAATTGGATAAAAGAGACAAACTACAGTTCTATCCTTTCCAATACTTTATTTAAAAAACAGCATACTGGCACCATGTCCTTTCGACTTGCCAAATAAAATAAAGCAAGTGCTACAAAAATGTTTTTTTTTTTTATAAAGTGCACCATTGTCCTGCACAATAGCAATAATTTTGATTAGGGGAATTTCAAACCTGGCTGTTACCTATTCCAACCATTCTGCATTGTTGGATGGTAAATGTATTTCCTCTAATGGCATGGTCGTAAGGCAGATTGACTTCATGTTCCATTCGTCTCCAATGTAATGGCATGTATTGCCAAGGTAGGCTTCCGTGGCTACACTTGTCAGCACATCAATAGTGAGAGCAATTTTGCTCTATGTGGCTTTATGTCAGTCTACACTGCATGGCTACTCTCTGAGCTGCTACCTTACCGTGGTAGAGGAGTTTGCATGTCCCAATGATCCTAGGAGCTATGTTGTCTGGGGGCTTTAATGCCCCCTGGTAGGGTCTCCCAAGACAAACAGGTCCTAGGTGAGTGATCAGACAAAGAGCAGCTCAAAGACTTCTATGGAATTATAACAAAATGGACTCAGATTTCCCTTGCCCGGACGTGGGTCACCGGGGCCCCGCTCTGGAGCCAGGCCTGGAGTTGGGGCACGATGGCGAGTGCCTGGTGGCCGGGCCTGTCCCCATGGGGCCCGGCCGGGCACAGCCCGAAGAGGCAACGTGGGTCATCTCTCCAATGGGCTCACCACTCATAGGAGGGGCCATAGAGGTCGGGTGCATTTTGAGCTGGGCGGCAGCCGAGGGCAGGGCACTCGGCTGTCCGATCGTCGGCTACAGAAGCTAGCTCTTGGGACGTGGAACGTCACCTCACTGGGGGGAAAGGAGCCTGAGCTAGTGCGCGAGGTAGAGAAGTTCCGGCTGGATATAGTCGGACTCACCTCGACGCACAGCAAGGGCTCTGGAACCAGTTCTCTCGAGAGGGACAGGACTCTCTTCCACTCTGGCGTTTCCGGCAGTGGGAGGCGACGGGCTGGGGTGGCAATTCTCGTTGCCCCCCGGCTCAAAGACTGCACGTTGGAGTTTAACCCAGTGGACGAGAGGGTAGCTTCCCTCCGCCTTCGGGTGGGGGAACAGGTCTTGACTGTTGTTTGTGCTTACGCACTAAACAGCAGTTCAGAGTACCCACCCTTTTTGGGTACACTCGAGGGAGTACTGGAAAGTGCTCCCCCGGGTGATTCCCTTGTCCTACTGGGGGACTTCAACGCGTTATTGGTGTTTTGTTATTGGACTTTTGTGCTCGTCACGGATTGTCCATAACAAACACCATGTTCAAACATAAGGGTGTCCATATGTGCACTTGGCACCAGGACACCCTAGGCCACAGTTCCATGATCGACTTTGTAGTTGTGTCATTGGATTTGTGGCCTCATATTTTGGACACTCGGGTGAAGAGAGGGGCGGAGCTTTCTACCGATCACCACCTGGGGTTGAGTTGGCTGCGATGGCGGGGGAGGATGCCGAACAGACCTGGCAGGCCCAAGCGCATTGTAAGGGGTCTGCTGGGAACGTCTGGCAGAGTCTCCTGTCAGAGAGAGTTTCAATTCCCACCTCCGGAAGAACTTTGAACATGTCACGAGGGAGGTGCTGGACATTGAGTCCGAGTGGACCATGTTCGGAACCTCTACTGTCGAGGCGGCTGATTGGAGCTGTGGCCGCAAGGTTGTTGGTGCCTGTCGTGGCGGTAATCCCAGAACCCGTTGGTGGGCACCAGCAGTGAGGGATGCCGTTAAGCTCAATAAGGAGTCCTATCGGGTTCTTTTTGCTCATAGGACTCCGGAGGCAGTGGACGGGTACCGACGGGCCAAGCGGTGTGCAGCTTTAGCGGTCGCGGAGGCAAAAACTCGGACATGGGAAGAGTTCGGGGAAGCCATGGAAAACGACTTCCGGACGGCTTCGAAGCGATTCTGGACCACCATACGCCGCCTCAGGAAGGGGGAGCAGTGCACTATCAACACAGAGTATGGTGCGGATGGTGTTCTGCTGACTTCGACTGCGGGTGTTGTGGATCGGTGAAGGGAATACTTCGAAGACCTCCTCAATCCCACCAACACGTCTTCCTTTGAGGAAGCGGTGCCTGGGGAATCTGTGGTGGGCTCTCCTATTTCTGGGGCTGAGGTTGCTGAGGTAGTTAAAAAGCTCCTCGGCGGCAAGGCCCCGGGGGTAGATGAGATCCGCCCGGAGTTCCTTAAGGCTCTGGATGCTGTGGGGCTGTCTTAGTTGACAAGACTCTGCAGCATCGCGTGGACTTCGGGCGCGGTACCTCTGGATTGGCAGACCGGGGTGGTGGTCCCTCCCTTTAAGAAGGGGTACCGGAGGGTGTGTTCTAACTATCGTGGGATCACACTCCTCAGCCTTCCCGGTAAGGTTTATTCGGGTGTACTGGAGAGGAGACTGTTCCTCAAGAACCTCGGATTCAGGAGGAACAGTGTGGTTTTCGTCCTGGTCGTGGAACTGTGGACCAGCGCTATACTCTCGGCAGGGTTCTTGAGGGTGCATGGGAGTTTGCCCAACCAGTCTACATGTGCTCTGTGGACTCGGAGAAGGCATTCGACCGTGTCCCTCTGGAAGTCCTGTGGGGAGTGCTCAGAGAGTATGGGGTACCGGACTGTCTTATTGTGGCGGTCCACTCCCTGTATGATCAGTGTCAGAGCTTGGTCCGTATTGCTGGCAGTAAGTCGGACTCGTTTCCAGTGAGGGTCGGACTCCGCCAAGACTGTTCTTTGTCACAGATTTTGTTCATAACTGTTATGGACAGAATTTTTAGGCGCAGTCAAGGCGTTGAGGGGTTCCGGTTTGGTGGCCGCGGGATTAGGTCTCTGCTTTTTGCAGATGATGTGGTCCTGATGGCTTCATCTGGCCGGGATCTATAGCTCTCACTGGATCGGTTCGCAGCTGAGTGTGAAGCGACCGGAATGAGAATCAGCACCTCCAAGTCCGAGTCCATGGTTCTCGCCCGGAAAAGGGTTTAGTGCCATCTCCGGGTTGGGGAGGAAACCCTGACCCAAGTGGAGGAGTTCAAGTACCTAGGAGTCTTTTTCACGAGTGGGGGAAGAGTGGATCGTGAGATCGACAGGCGGATCGGTGCGGCGTCTTCAGTAATGCGGACGTTGTATCGATCCGTTGTGGTGAAGAAGGAGCTGAGTCGGAAGGCAAAGCTCTCAATTTACCGTTTGGTCAACGTTCCCATCCTCACCTATGGTCATGAGCTTTGGGTCATGACCGAAAGGATAAGATCACGGGTACAAGCGGCCGAAATGAGTTTCCTCTACCGAGTGGCGGGGCTCTCCCTTAGAGATAGGGTGAGAAGCTCTGCCCTCCGGGAGGAATAAAGCCACTGCTCCTCCACATCGAGAGGAGCCAAATGAGGTGGCTCGGGCATCTGGTCAGGATGCCACCCAAACGCCTCCCTATGGAGGTGTTTAGGACACATCCAACCGGTAGGAGGCCACGGGGAAGACCCAGGACACGTTGGGAAGACTATGTCTCCCAGTTGGCCTGGGAACGCCTCGGGATCCCCCGGGAAGAGCTAGACAAAGTGGCTGGGGAGAGGGAAGTCTGGGCTTCCCTGCTTAGGCTGCTGCCCCCGCGACCCGACCTCGGATAAGCGGAAGATAATGGATGGATGGATGGATACACTGCATGGAATGTCTGCTCGTACTTCCTCTCCATCAATTTGGTAAAATGGATCCTCGAGGGAAGAGTGTAACCAGGGTTGAGGACATGAATCATTGGTCTAAAACCTTCATCCTCCACCATTGATAGCAGTCTCCTGTCAGTTACCAACATATTCAGGATAGCATCAGTCGATGCAGCCGCTTGCTGTGGTGTGCACACCTTCCTTTGTACCAAGTCGCTAATGCTCGCTTGTTTCTTTCTGAAATGAGAGAAACCATATAATGAACTTACATAGTAGCATCATTTACATGTAACTCAATACATACCCAGTTGATTTTATTAATAATTTCTGACGTAAAAGAAAAATACACCACCACATTAAACAAAACAGCTAAATTAAATAAATGGACATTGGGGATGCAGCATACACAAATAATAACACAGAAATGTAACTCATCAGATCAGAACTGGATCAGATATTGTTCACATTTCTGTTTTGAATTATAAATTATTCATTTTAGGCTGCCTCTGAATAATAGCATGAAATATTCCAGCACCTTCATAACGTTTAGTTATACTGAAGCGTCACTCAAATCTAAATATATTTATATAGTTTTATCGGGTACAGCTACTTTGATCCATTATGAAACCAACCTGAGATATTTCTGTCCGTTACGTTTATTTCCAAATTGGTAACCGTGCGTTTTCTCTCTCAAAACGGAGTCAAATGTGCCGGAGACACATTATCAGCCTCGCGTTGCAACAAAGACATAAAGTTAACGTTACTCACAAAATAGCTGAATGTATGAATGCCTGTTGTCGCACATAACAACACAGAAAATGAAGATGTCCAAAACGTTCCTAACACTCTGAAAGTTTATACACAACAGTTGCTGCTGCGCTTCCTGAAAAAAATCTCCTCGTTAACAAAATATTAAAACCACTCAAAGACGGACCCAACAGATTAATGTACTCGTACTATGGACTGAAAAAGTTACGTACCGTGAGTTCTCTTCATGCATGGATAAAACATGCTTCCTGTTCAGGTGATCCCGAAGCGATATAGTACTTCCGTGCCACTCGAGGTCCATGCTGCACATTTTGCAGGAAACTTGTCTTTTTTGCAGTGTTTAAAGTGAAGTGTTCCCACACTTTTGATGACTTAGGTCATACACTTTTCTCCAATGCAGCATTAACCTCCAGATGTTTCTGCGCCGAAACTATCGGTACTGTTTTCCACCATTTTCCCAATGTTTCTAAGCAAATGAGACTGCGTGGTCACGTGAGCTGCACATGACACATCATTGGCTGGCTTACTGCCACTTCATCAGACATAGCCTCAGCCCTGTATGTACCTTTCAGCATTAATGGTGCCTTCACAGATGTATAAGTTACCCATGCCTTGGGCACTAATGCACCCCCATACCATCACAGATGCTGGCTTTTGAACTTTGCGTCGATAACAGTCTGGATGGTTCGCTTCCCTTTTGGTCCAGATTACACGATATCGAATATTTCCCAAAAAAATTTTAACTTTGGACTCGTCAGTCCACTTTTCCACTTTGCATCAGTCCATCTTAGATGATCTCGGGCCCAGAGAAGCCGGCGGCGTTTCTGGATGTTGTTGATAAATGGCTTTTGCTTTGCATAGTAGAGCTTTAACTTGCACTTTCAGATGTATCAACCAACTGTGTTTACTGACAGTGGTCTTCTGAAGTGTTCCTGAGCCCATGTGGTGATACCCTTAAGAGATTAATGTCGGTTTTTGAAACAGTTCTGTCTGAGGGATCGAAGGTCACGGTCAGTTGGTTTCCGGCCATGCCGCTTACGTGGAGTGATTTTTCCAGGTTCTCTGAACCTTTTGATATTATGGACCGTAGATGTTGAAATCCCTAAATTTCTTGCAATTGCACTTTGAGAAACGTTGTTCTTAAACTGTTTGACTATTTGCTCACGCAGTTGTGGACAAAGTGGTGTATCTCGCCCCATCCTTTCTTGTGAAAGACTGAGCATTTTTTGGGAAGCTGTTTTTATACCCAATCATGGCACCCACCTGTTCCCAATTAGCCTGCACACCTGTGGGATGTTCCAAATAAGAGTTTGATGAGCATTCCTCAACTTTATCAGTATTTATTGCCACCTTTCCCAAATTCTTTGTCACGTGTTGCTGGCATCAAATTCTAAAGTTAATGATTATTTGCAAAAAAACATGTTTATCAGTTTGAACATCAAATATGTTGTCTTTGTAGCATATTCAACTAAATATGGGTTGAAAATGATTCGCAAATCATTGTATTCTGTTTTTATTTACATCTAACACAATTTCCATATGGAAATGGGGTTTGTTGAACCCAGTTGGAGCTGGGACGCGTTTTCTTTAATCTCCTTTCTACTGAGTTCAATTTTCTAGATAAAAAATTGCATGAAGTCATCAGATGAGTAGGTGAAGCTACTGGGAGAAGTTCATTGTTAGGTTAGCGATGCTACTGTATAGGTTGGTTGCAATCTTGTAACCTAGAGGCACATCTGGGCACTTCTGGGTTTCAGGCCATGGTCCAAGCTCCATTAGGTTTAAACATGTTTTACTTAATTTTGAGGGGACATTGGTGTTCAAGAAAAGTAAAATGTGAGGTGTCTTGGCTTTTGTGAGGTATTTTAATTTGTAGGGGTGTTCCAAGAAATGTTTTGTCATCCAAATTGCTATTTTTACATATTCTGATTCTAAATCGATTCATACTTTTTAAGAATCTATAAAAAAAAATTGTGTTACTATGTTTTGCTATTATTATTTTTTTAATAATCAAAGTATTGGATTAAAAGCACTAAACAATTATTGATGTTTATATTTATTAATGTGTGATTTTCCTTTTTTTAGTGTTGTACATTATTTGTATATCTTCTATATTGTGTTAGTTTAGTGAAGGGGTTACTTTATTTTTATTTATTTATTAGATTGAGATTCCGTTAGTTTTATAGATCAAATTTCAAAGATAGCTTTTTTTTAAAAAAAATTTTAGGCCACAGATGTTTGTACAAGTTGTATGTTAGGAGGCAAGAGATCTGTAACTTGTTTTAAAAAGGTTTTATTGTAATTTATAAACCAAATGTTAATAGAATTGTGTCGACTTGACTCAAGAACAATAATTTGCAACCAACTTATTTCATACTGTATGTTGATACATATGGTAAAATGGTACAACCTTCAGTGAGGTAAAAAAAAAAAAAACACTCGCACACATAAATAATCAAAGTTTATTTATATAGCCCTTAATCATTAGATGTACATCCTTATAATGGCTTGCTGTGTTCTCCCAAAAGGCTGCTTGCTGCAGTGTGGTCAGTGACAAGCTGCAGTTTACTCTCCACGCCTTCCCGGCCACATCTTCTGCTGATTCTTCCAAATATACGGTCTGCATATCACCACTGGACTTGCAGGTAAATGCAATAGATTTCATCACATTTGTAGCAAACACAATAAAACTGAATTGAACCATTTAGTACGCGGATTTAGAGGTAAGCCATAATAGATGTTATTAAAAGAGACATGCTGCACATGATTGGGTCACTGCCTTTCAGGGGCTTGAGATCAAATGGTTGGACTGTCTTTTTGTGGCAAAAGACCAAATGTCAGACTTATAGCATTTTATAAATCTGAATGTATTAACAGTCACTAATATTTCCTCTAAAACTGTCCCACTTCTTTTGCAAGACTGATGGATTGAGTTACAATCACAAAGTAGTAGTACATTTTTATTTTAGCTTCAGATTGAATAGATTTACACATGTAATGACCAGATCTGATTGGGTCTTTGTTTTTGTACGCCCTACTTTTTGTATGAATATTTTTTTGACAGACTTTTGACCCAGTTTTTGCCTACCAACTCTGTTATCGTACACCCAAATAGTCATCAGTTTGCCCATGCATCATTCCACGTGTTAGGGACTTTTTTTATTTATTTCAAATACGACTGTAAAATGAATATCAAACGGTACAATATTTCAATACCTTTGTTGCATGTGACATCACATCCGGTTGCAAACTCGAGCACTTGTCAGGCAAATAGGCTGCGGACTCCTACGAGACTGCCTCTAGGCAGTATTGTAACTTTCCATGCTAACACACAGAGCATGACTGATAGAGCTCTAAATTAAGGCTCAATGCTCATTGGATACATTGTATATGCCATATGCATGTCACATGCCGATTTCAACATCTCCAAATTTGTTTTTTAAAACTACAACTAAGATGCACGTTATAATCAAACAGCTGGTGTGTAATAAGTACAATCCTTACATTACAAACACACTGTAGTACACAACAAAAGACTAGACTAGCACATTCAACTTAATGGCAAAGACCACTTCCTGACTACGACAACACACATAGGACAAAGTAAAATGAACGCGTTCTTGCAATTGAGAGTCAGATTTGCAAGAAAACAAATTATAACTAGACAACACAGTTATTATAAGATCACTGTTAAATGTCACATAAAGATATATTGGTCAACAAATTAAAATGATTACCACATGAACACTCAAAAGTACTGAAAATTGGTACAATTTGAATACGAGTATCGATTCTCGGGTACCGCACAACAGCGATTTAAATGTGAAATTAGATTAAATTAGATAGTACTTTATTTATTCCTTCGGGAGAGTTCCTTCAGGAAAATTAAAATGTTCAGCACAATCCCATTCAAGATCAGACAAACGTTACAGGGAGACAGAACAGGATCGCTGACGGGTCTGCCGGCTTTCAGCGCCCCTTACAAAAAAGGTGAGATTCAGGTAAACAAGTGGGGGGTAATGAGAGAAAAAAATTGAATATTAAAATAATATTAAATTAAAAAATCAGTCTAAGCCTGGGCCCTGGAGAGGGGGTTCAGACTGAGGCCAAGGGAAAAAACAACAACAACTCATAGCCATAGTACACATCCCTCTCACATGTGTGTTAGAGGGAAACATCAAACATCAAAGAAGACTAGTAACATTATAGACATTAAAGCAGCGGATACAACCAGCCACTTCTACATACAGCTATGAATAAAAAGTAAAATAAACATATACACTGTGGTGTATATGTTAAATGTGCCCATCCCTACTGATTCATATACTGGTTGGGCTGTTTCCGCTATTACACATCTTTCTGACAAGCAGTCATTTCATGCAAAGATAACATTGATAATGAATCAGTTCCTAAAAATAGCATAAAAATAATCTATATACAGTAACTGTGCAAAAGTGAAAAATTATACACCTCATTCCAATCAGCAAGGAGGTTAGTCTCGTTTTAGCCGCACTAAGCTTTTATCCTGTATTTAGGCCCAGTTTGAGATCTTCTATGCAGGCTAACCCACTTGTATTAAGATTATTTTTAAACCAATTAGGTGCTTGTCACACCCGTGTGCTCTCTTAGGTCATTGCACCATAAATACAACCTGAGTGAGTGCCTAGAGAGTTGAAGTGAGGATTACAGAGTCAACGGCTGCTTGTTTGTAGGTGCACAAGGGTGGCTTCAGTGTTTACGCTCACTGTTTCAGCCCAGTCTGGAAAGCTGTTCATCCACGAGAACATTTGTTATGTTTGACTGGCACACAACTATAGTCTTGAAGTGTGAAAAACACGCTGACAGCATACAATAGAATACACAATAGCCTTTCAACTCTCATACAATGTGATGTCTTTGCTTATGAGCTCACCTGACACCTTTGTATAACCTGTTATGCAATACACAACAGAGGCGCCAGTCAGGTGACGTGAACTGTTAACTGTTTTATAATCCATTTTATATTACTGTCAACCTTGTTTCAGTTTAGTAGTTAAACACACTTTTTAAAATAGCTAATCTGGCAGGCCATGCAGACTTTTGTTCTTTGGATCCAACAACAGTATTAGTCCTCATTGGTGTCTATGATGTGGATTTGTCTGGCATTACTGGTACTGGGGCAGTTTAGTAGTCCCACATACAAACCTTGGCATGCTGGGACAGGCTCATATGTTCTAGTTCACTTCTCTCCTGTTCTTTCATGTCAACACAGGTGACCTTCATTTTCTAGTACAACTTGTTTTAGAGCCCCATTCCTCTTTGCTCTCCCCGAGTAGAAATACTGAAATATAACTTCAAAAGCTTGAAAAATAACAAAGTTAAAAGCCCACATTGACAAAGGTGTGTGATCACTGACGAATCAATAAAAGTCCTCTAGTTGCCTTCATCATGCTGTTCACATTTTAACTTTGTGAGACAAAGACCAGCCCTTTCAATTGATAATCAGTGCCTCACCATTAAACATGAGTTGTCATCCATATATAGTGTCCCCTTCCCACTTAGCAGTTCACTTACTGCAGCCAGTCCCTCGCTGATTTAAAAGTATGGTACCATTGTTGAGTACATTGAGATTAGAGTAGGTTTTTATGTTAAATTCATGTTGGTTTTTAGAGTGTATGGAGTGTTTTTAAAACATAGGAAGTGTTTATAAGTGCTTATAAAAACTTCAAATGCATATAATATTCATTTTAAAAAATCATAAAATAGATAGTGCCCCAATTTCGCTGAAAATTCACTGGAACACAACCCCTCGCAATAATCAAGGGAACACTGAATTAACAAACACACACATATTTGGAATCTGTGAGATGCCGGAAAAATGTGAAATAAAAATGGAATGTAAAAATGAACATTTAACATCTTGTTGGCGAAAATTGCGATAAGAGGACAGGGTGGAAAACAGAGTGCAATTTTCATACTTAGTTCTTTCTTGAAATTAATAGGATTTCTCACCGACTTATTGAAATGCAGGCACCTGCAACTTTCTTTGTTCTCATAGTGGATTATTTTGCAGTCTTACACAACAAAAAAAGAACAAAGGCCAGTTTTTCCCATACATTAATTTATTTACTACGGCCCAAGTTGTAAAAAATAAAATGTTGAAAAAAATAGTTATCAAAAATGTATTTATCCATTTCCGCTTGCCCCTCTCAAGGTCTTTTAAAAAAAATATATATATATTTTGACGTACAGAAGGTAACACTTTGCCTTCCAGGTGATATACTGTATGTTCTGCTCTCCCCTGTCAATCATGTAATGGTTCCACGTAACATTGACTACATTATTTGTTTTAAAATTTGAGTTTGAGATTTGACCAACAGGCTTTTGCAGTCAGTGCACATTACAAAACAGTAGATAGGCCTTGTATTACAAAGTTAGTAGTCAATATTTGGCTTCAGAGTTTGGGGAATATTTTTCCATAAATACAAATGTATTTTGTTTTAATGTCACATTTTTTTCCGTTAAGATCTAATGTGTTAAACATTTGTGTAATTTTAAAACGATTGTGATGGGAATTTTATTTAGCCTGTCAATGAGATTGTCCTTTATATATTAAGCATTAAAGGGGAACTGCACTTTTTTTGGGAATTTTGCTTATTGTACACACTCATTATGAAAGACATGACGGATGGATTTTTTTTGCATTCTTACTTCTAAATAAACAGAATAAAATGTCAGCTTGCAGTGGAGCCAATGGGAGGTCCCCTATTACGCCTATGAAACCCAATAAATAACCATCCAAAAACCGCCAACAATACTCCATTTACATTTTGTGAGTTTAATATTAACAAAGTATAGAGGGGTTCATACTTTTCCCGGAAGTGCACTAGCAGAATCAATTTTGAAGGGCGAGTGTCATTATCCACGTTAAGGCTACGCGCAATATTTCCAAACTATTCAGTGGAAAATAACATTGCACCGGCTGTGGTACGATTTCAGAAATTCTGTGAGTCATTAAATAAGAAGTCTCTTTGTTGTTATAAGGAGAAAACAGACGTTAATAGATGCAAAGATCCGTACAAGTTGAGCAGAGACCATGCACGACATCTCCCTCGATGTTTCATACCCATACTTTGTGAATTACTTAATTGTTCAACCAAGCCTATTTTGCACTTAGACTTTCTAAATCATGAGAGTCAAGATAGCTGTAACGGGTTTGTTTGTGGATGGGTTCATGATGTTTATGTTTATCTTTATAAACTCAGTGGACATCAAGCCGCGCTAGAATAATGGACTCTTAAAAATTATCCAACCCAAGTTTGACACCTTGAATAATAATGGATAACCAATCTAAGGTCATCTCAGCACACTGTGACTTTTATGTGGTGGCTATCAGAGAAATGACTACAATTATTATCAATGCACCTACTTTCAAAGTTATTCAACCAATCACAACAAGTTAATGCAAAGTTCGGCTGTTACTTATTTTAGATTTAATTTTACTTACAATATGTTTTACCTGAAATGATCATAACAAACACAAAGTCGTCAGCACGTTACATCTCGGTTGATTGTAGCAATCCATGCTCGCCTTTGCCGTTAACTCTTCTTTTCAGCCGCTTCCATTTGTCCAGAAATACGCTTAGGAATGTGATAAAAGCTGGTAATATCTCCCCCATCTCAATTGTGGCAGTTGACAATGGCACACATTGTCGGCATTACGAATATGACTGGATAAATTATCGGCGACAATTAGCCAATAATTTATTTTATTGGAATATATTTCCCACCCTTTAATATGGATAACAGCAACGCACTGTGGGAAGTGTAAAAAAACAAAAAACCTCTATTAGTAATATTGTTATCACAAGCCCAAAAGCTGACAAACTGTTTATAGCGGTGCCGTGATCACTATATTGTGTGCCGATGTTTACATCATCAAGGGGTCTGCTGCTTTCTTGCTTCATTGCACGCTGGAGGTTTATTGTAGATCATAAATCATGCCTCTCACCTGGATTGAAGAAGGCTGAGTACGTAATCCAACATGTTGATAAACTGTGACAGCCAAATTAGACCCAAAAATGGCAAGAAGGACACATCTTGGGAATTTTGAGTCATTCATCTAAGTGGAACTATATGAACATCCTAGCAGTCAGCATCATAATGACAGCTGACCTTATACAATAAGTTGGGATGGTTTCCTGTTGGCTCCACTATGGACGGGACTCTCTCTACTGTGTAGGATCCACTTTGGACTGGACTCTCACCACTATGG